>NW_019733850.1:296073-425826 GCF_002891405.2 Cryptotermes secundus
AGCGGGGAATCGAATCCGAGATTCCCCAGAAGAGGAAAATAAAATTTCTCGCCTTAGTCATCTTCTGTTCGTAACTAATTAAGCACTAGACTATGAAGATGTAATGTGGAGTGAATGTATAGATCCATACATTCTTGACCTCAGCGTAATTAGAGATGAGTGATCAGCTTCACACCCCAGCCGCTTTACCCCGGTACCCATTAGATAGGATGCTGGTTGGGCTTCAGAACTGGTCTGGACGACGTGGAGAACAAAGAATCTTGCCTCTACTGGGACTCGAACTCCGATCCATCGGTCATCCAGCCCTTAGCAAGTCGTTTTGTCGATTGCGTTATCCTGGCTCCCCTTAGCTATAGTGGTAAATGTGTATACCACTTCCTTTAACCACTTATAACAATGGTTCCTATATATATAAACAACCTGATTTAGAATTAGAAAATTTTTCGTTTTAACCACACAGTGTACTTATGTGTGCTCCTCTGAAGGTTTGCTACAATGGTCTGTTAATAATTATAAAGTTATTATGTTGGACATTATCCATTGTAAATGTAACTAAGACATCGGAAAATGTTTAACATAATTCTATAAGTATCTAGTAGTGTCGCGGCATGTTGTCTCTAGGGTATGAACTGAATATTTAAGTATTATTCTTATGAATTCTAGGCTCCACTTCATCGTAATATAAGTTTAACATAATATTTTGCCCCGGCGCAGCCCACTCCCCAATCCTAAAATCAAAATTGCGATTGAACGCAAGATCCCCGCTTAGTTTCTTCTTTCTGCCTGTAAAAAAGTCCACTTCCCATCGCTTTACCTTATCTTCTTCACTTCCCATCGCTTTAACTTCTCCCCAACCCACCTTTAATGCAAATTGTGAACGAACTAAGATCCTTCAAGGCCCGTAATGTTTGTTAGAAGTGTAATGTCTCTTGCTGCCCTCCCACCTAACTTTGTCCCCTCTGTCTCGCTTTTCCCCCCCACCCCCTTCAGGCCTCATACGTTTAAACAATTTCAAATTTTGTGTTTCTTGACCTTTACTTTGGTCCTCAGAATAACTTCTAACTGAAACAAAAAGACGTATTGTGACATCGCGCCTGAAATCCGGAATAGCGGAGGTCGAGTGGACGTTCATTGCTAGGCAACGACTCGGTAAATAGGTTCCGCGGCAACGAATGAGCAAGTAAAAATCGAGATAGTGTTGGGCTATAACGATGGAAAATGTATTTTCTGTTGGATCCGCCCAGGTGTTATTAATGAGGACTCCAGTCCAGCTGATTCAATCCAATCCAAAACTCATCAATAGTCAGAACCCTAACACACGTGACGATATGTTCAAATACATATTACCTCTTTATCACAAAATACATTTACTAACTGGGTTCATCTAGCTCAGGACATAGGTCACTGACGGGCTCTTGTGAACACGGTAATGAACCTTTGGGTTGCATAAAATTCTGGTAATTTCTTCAGTGGCTGAGTAGCTTTTGGCGACCCAAGAAGAAGTCAACTCCCTACACTGTAGCCCATTTCGAACTTTTTTTTTTCAAAGTTCTGTTCCTCACACGCAAGTAACCGACTGATCTTTATAAATGAGATGGAATAAGCGTTCTTGTATGTATGCTCTGCTTGTGTGAACGTCATAACTTGCAGATGAAATACCTGACAATAAATTCAACTTATAACGAAATCTCAAGTGATCCAAACATTTTTTCCATTTTGGAAGAGATTCAGGTCACTACGTAGTTAAAATACGAGTATAGTAGGCACAGGAATTTCATTTAATCGAGGTTTCGTTTTATGCAGATTTCACAGTGCTTTAAAAGGAAGAAAAAATTGTAGCAATAATTATACGCACTTATATCTATCAATGGCTATACAGCCCTTGTGGACCTTGACCGCCTTTTCAATTTCTTAATCTGTATACAGTCGGTAGGACTCCCTGGAAGAGGGATCAGCCTGTCGCATGCCCGCTACCTACACACAAAATAAACACACACAGATATCCATGCATCGAGTGGAATTCGAGCCCACGATCCCAGTGTTCGAGCGGGCGAAGACAGTTCATACCTTAGACCGCTTCGCCACTGTGAGTGGCATACGTGAATTTCAGTGACGTAATCATGTGTGTTCACGCACGGGCAGAGCACCGCCCCATAGATTACCGTCATCATGGTCTCCATCACGCCATGAGTCACGTGCAGGCGTCACAGATACCTTGGTCGTTAGGTTACTATGCATAGGTACAAATTAAACTTGCGCATTCCGTGGCCCGTGAGACTGTCCGGCACGACCAGAAGTTAACGCCAGTAGCAACGCACTTGTAGCCTTCTTCTCCTCCTCCTCTTCGTTCCCTCCTCAAGTCACTGGATACCATAACCCGTTCATGGCCGCCTCAGGTGAATCGTCTGCCTTTTCTTTTTTCGGTCTTCTAGCGTCTGTTTTCCGTTTGTTGTTACATTTCAAGCTTTTTTTTTTTTCTGAACCCATCGTAGCTCATTCGGTTTACATGAATTGTCCATTTAATCTGGCGATTTTTAATATATTGTTCTTAATTAAAACTCTTCTTTTTCAGTGTTTAAAGATTAGGCCCTCTTGCATGTTCAGTTCAGAATAAACTTCTGAGACAATCAGTACTTTAGACTGTGACTAGGGATAGGTGGATGGAAAGCAGGCCCAACGCAAAGTTCCCGCATAAGGTGTTGCTGTGGGCCCTTGAGACTCATTAGGTATCACACATTTGGTCTTTTGGCCTGCCCAAGTTCAGCACTAACTTCTGAAACAGTGTATCATTCAGGCATCTGGTACAGTAGTTGGACGGAGAACAGGCCCAACGTTTAAGTTCCCCGCCTCCAGAGTTATGAGAGATCCTTTAGTTTCCACGCATTGGACACTCCGGCCTATTCTGATTCACGGTTTAGGTAAAGCTATCCCTGTAACAGGCCCATAGGGTTGTGAGACGTCGAGGCTCCCACATTTTCTTTAGACAATCAGCTCACAGATGGCTGTAAGTTTGTCAGCCTTACACGTCGGCAGCCCTTTACCCCCCATGAAGATTCCTGCTACTCATTTCTTTTAGACGCTTAGTCGACCCCAGGGCCGTATTGCGGCTGGAAGGGTTAGGCAAATTGGAAACATCAACCTCATCGGGACTCGAACCCACGAACTTCTTGCTTATAGGATAGTGCCTCAACCAACTACACTACCGCGTGCCCGCCATCCACAATTTAGTCTGAAAAAATAAATCCTTTAACCATCAGGTAGGAGCCTTTTGACGGGGTTCGTCCCGTCTGAAAGCCTGTCCGTAGCAAACACAAACACAGATGAAATGCAGACATAGAATAGAGACTCGATTGTCATTCGAACCGACGAAAATGAGCATCGTATACTGCTCTATTAGTTCAGGAGTGTTTTGAATTGAAGATTACTGTTTTCTACGGTGTGACGCCGTGTAGTCTGATAGAACAATACCAAAGTTTCGGTTGAATAGGCATCTACCTTCTTCAGAATCCCACTCTTCTACCGTGAAGACAGAGTCAGCAGGTTGCTTGTATCGTGTTACGTCCCACTGATCCTGAAGATGAAGGCAACGTACTCCTCCGAAATATTTCTAACATTTCTAACAGACTTGTGGCTGTCACAACCCCAAAACGGTAATCATATTCATCGAAGTGAGACCCTTACATCTCGTTATCTGCTAACCTTGGCCCTAATAGCTTATTGTATTCAAAAATACGAGTAATATAAATTTGTGTTACAAGGATACTCGTTCTCTTGCCTTGTTGCTAAGTCTGAGTTGGCGACTAATTGCCTATGCATAGTGCAGAATGATTTACTAACGACGGGTTTTTATGCTGGACTCCCGTGAACTAATTTGCACAAGGCGCAAGAGCGCGTTCAGGGATTGTCATGTCTCTCCTGTCCGGCCGGCTGCATGTTCTAACCCGACTATCGCGAGATTTATTTAGACTAATTCTGGTGCGAACGTTAGTCACTGGAGGCCAAATCTATTCTTTTTTTTTCTGTCAGCAATCGCGGTAAGCGCGCGAAATTGTAAGGTGGGGGCGAAAATATCGATGTTCGTTAACCATGGTAACCGCATTGAGCAAAGTAATAATAAGGACCATGGTAACAATGCTAATGTAAGAAAGAAGCTGCACCATGGAGGCTTATTGAGGAGTGGATGTATTAATCCACATATTCTTGGCCTCGGCACTAGCTGGAGGTGAATGGTCAGTTTCATGCCCCTGCTGCTTAACATCTTTGGATGAACAACCCCAGAACCGGATTGGACGACGTGGAGAAGAGGAAAATATTGACCTTACCGGGACTCGAACTCCGACCCCTCGACCGTTTAGCCAGTCGCTATACCGACTGCGCTATCCCGGCTCTCTTGCTAGCAGTGCTGGCCGTTGTAAATACAGGAACTGAAGTAGCCATGCCGATCCCAGTGGCCGCGCGGTCTAAGGCATGAACTCAGGCCGCCCATAGCTCAAGCGGTTAGTCGCTGGCTTTCCACCGCGGCGGCCCGGGTTCGATCCCGGGTCTGGTGAAGTGGGATTTGTGGTGGACAAAGTGGCGCTGGGGCAGGTTTTCTCCGAGTACTTCGGTTTCCCCTGCCAATCTTCATTCCACCAGTTGCTCCACAATCACCCTCACCTATCATCTGGGGTTGGTACAATAGGCCAGAAGTGGCCGCAGTACAAGGGACTTAGTCTCACCTCACTAGCAATAAAAAAGAAGCATGAACTATCTTCTTTCGCTCAAAGCCTGGGATCGTGAGTTCGAATCCAACTCAATGCATGTTTGCGTTTATTCTATGTTTGTGTTGTCCTGTGTTTAGGTAGCGGCCTTATGACGGCTGATCATCCGTCCAAGAGTTCTACCGACTATGTAAAAAGATTACAAAACTGAAGATGAGGTCAGTGCCCGACAAAGGGCTGTAGAGCCATTGATCAGTGAATGAATGAATGAATGAAGTAGCCATAGAAATCGATTATAAAGCTTCATTAAATTTACGTGCATTTGTATAGGGTTCCGGAATACCAAGACACAAAGGACCCCTGCGGAGACTGCGCGCTGGGGTACGCCGTTCTGACTTCCAGTTCTGTTGCTAGCACCGACTGTTAGTAAAATCCGAAACCTGAACCCGCTGCGACATGCTAAAGAACTCAATGAATCAGGATTCTTTATGTTACTCATTTGGTAATGGAATTCGCTCCAATTATCGAATTCAGATGGCCATTAGTTTGCATATTGCTGTCTGTTGAGATATGACGCCGTATATTCTAGTAGATCGTGATTGATATTTCTGTGGAACGTGCTACGTATATTCCAGGTACCTTGAGGACGTCCCAGAAGACATGTTCATTACATTCTGAAGGACATCAAATATTCACTATCGTGAACACATCCTACACCGTTTTACCCTATCCTGCACCAGCTGAACTGAAATATATTTCTGCCATTCTATCTTATATCTCCCAAGTGATGTCTTCCTATGGTGTTCCAAGGTTAAAATTTTGTATATATTTGTCATCTCCCTCAGACATGGTACTATATGCCAAACGCATCTCACGATTTTTGCTTAATTTTAATATCAAATTTAGTTTAAATCGCAAAGTTCCTTATGTTGTAATTCTCTCCATCATTCTGTAACCTCCTCGTTAGGCCGCGCCATAGCTCAAGCGGTTAGTTGCTAGCTTCTCACCACGGCGGCCTGGGTTCGATCCCGGGTCTGGTCAAGTTAAATTTGTGGTGGTCAAAATGGCGCTGGGGCAGGTTTTCTCTGAGTACTTCGGTTTCCTCTGCCAATCTTCATTCCACCAACTGCTCCACAATCACCCTCACCTATCATCTGGGGCTGGTACAATAGGCCAGAAGTAGCCGCAGTACAAGGGACTGAGTCCCACCCCACTAGCAACAAAAAAAAAACTCCTCGTTCGTAGGTAGAAATATTCTCTTTGATATTTCTTTATGAAATATAGGATTTTAAGCTTCTGTTTAACGCCATAAGTTAGAGAAATCCAGATATAAGAAGAGAGATGGCGGTAGGAAGGAATGGTAGAAGAATAGGCGAAAAAGAAAAGTCATGGGAGAAACGATGAATGATTTATTTCTGGAAGGGGAAGGATGAGCTTCGCTTTGTTAAAAAATCAGTGGAATTAGGCAGAAGATAATTTGATGGTGTGTTAAGCAAATGGGTGCCATTCTGATATTCATGTGAATAAAATGGAAGTCTTAAAATTTAGTTCCTACCAAAAAAGGAAAGGCACCATGTCTTCACTAATATGGCCAGTCACTTAATACTGTTTACTGGAATAATCGGTGGTTTATTTCGAGAATCACACAAATCCTATACCACGCTCTTTAAACGAAATATAGTTTTTGTGCGTGTATTAAAGCACGTGGTACGTATGGTAACCAATATGCAGTAACGTTTACAATGATGCCTATAATCTTATGTAATAGCTATCCCTGTAACAAGCCATGGAGGCCCGTAGGGTTGTGAGACGTCGAGAGTCCCACATTATCTAGACAATCGGCTCACAGATGGCGGTAAGGTTGTCAGCCTTACGCGCTGGTCGCCTTTTACCACCCAGGAAGATTCGTGGTACTCATTTCAGTTAGAGGCTGAGTCGACCCCAGGGCCATAATGCGGATGGAAGGATTAGGTCAATCGAGAAAAAAATACCTCATCGAGACTCGAACACGTGACTTTCTGGCTTTTAGCATAGTGCCTCAACAAAATACGCTATCGCGTGTCCCATAATCATATGTTCTGAAATTAAATTTACAATAAGATTTAATGTAATTTATTTCTTTATGTGTACCCAGATATTGGATGTGTGCGCTCACGTGATGAAATTACCGTAACAGTACGAAAATATCTGAGCATGTCAGGTATTTGTTAGCTACAATAATTATATTTTAATATATTATTTTGGCGCTTTGAATTCCATTCCTGGAAATGACATATTAATGAGAAAACTTTCATGATTAATTTACCAATGCATGATTTCGTATATGAGTGTGGGGGTAAAATTATTTTCATGAAGAAACACAGGAATTGCATACATATTTCAAAATGTCACACCGCCGTGGACTTCGGTCTGACCGACCTAACGCGAGACCCACAATTGCAATGTTCGAAATAAGACCGCACGTTCCTCATGATTTATGAATTACTTACATGACTGAGTTACCTATTCCTTCGTGAGCCTGGATAGCTCAGTCGGTATAGCGACTGGCTGCGGGCTGGGCGGCCGAGGGGTCGGAGTTCGAGTCCCGGTAGGATGAAGGATTTTCTTTTCTCCACGTCGTCCGGACCGGCTCTAGGGTCCACCCAGCCTCATAGCAAATGGGTACTTTGGACTCTTTCCCCGGGGCTAAAGCAGCCGGGGCGTGAACCTGACCACTCATCTCCAACTAGTGCCGAGGTCAAGAAAATGTGGATCTATACATCCACTCCCCCATACTCCTTCATGGCATAGTGCTTAATTAGTTAAGCCCAAGGACAGTTTTACATTTACCTTTTACTTATTTGTTCTCCTTCGCTTTATCCCTTCCTCAGTTTCTACACCAGTATTTTTCTCCCTTTTTCTAGTTTTGAAATCCCTGTCTTCCACAACACGTGGTGAGTATTCTGTGGTGGTCATCCCTGTGAAGCAATTGAGATGGTCTTCGAAAATATGTTTAAACTGCATAATGAGGAGCTCCATAACTTGTACTCTTCTCCAAGTATAGTTAGAGTGATCAAGTCAAGGAGGATGAGATGGACAGGGCATGTAGCACAGTAATGGGGGAGAAGAGGAATGTGTATAGGATACAGGTGGCAAAAACAGAAGAAAAGACACCACTAGGAAGACCAAGACGTAAGTAGATGGATAATATTAAAGTGGATCTTAGAGAAATAGGATGGAGTTATAGGGACTGGATTGATCTAGGTCAGGATAAGGACCAGTGGAGAGCTCTTGTGAACACGGTAATGAACCTTTCGGTTCCATAAAATTTTGGGCAGTTCTTGAGTAGCTGCACAACTTGCGGCTTCTCAAGAAGGGCTCAGCTCCATGAAGTTAGTCAGTTATTCTAAAATACACGACATTTTCCTTTCATATCCCTACCAATTCATAATTCATAATTCATAACTATCTTCTTTTTCCCAATACATAATCTGCATTGCTGGGAAACAATGATCAGATACGCGTTGAATGGAATGTTGCTTGGCAGCCTGATATACCATGCTCTCGGAATGGAAGAGATTTTTTTGTTTATTTCTACCCCAAATTATGCACTCAAAACAAACATTCACGTTTTCCGAGAATGACTGAATTCCACCCCTATTCATGGAGCCCTGAGTATTACCATGGGATTAGGAGTGACTTCATTATAACTGTTTAATCTTTCGAAATGTGCTTTCCGAATGTTATTTGCTGTCTCTTTTTGTTGACTGTTAACACAGATTTTTATGTTTTATATTAAGCTAAAAAAGGAGCCTGTATTGGCCATTCAGAGGCAAAAGAAGAGATCGGAAAACGTATACAGGTTGACCAGAGCAAAACATAGTTACAACGGGGTGATCTCAATGAGAAGCCAATTATATTTCCAGAATTTTAGTAACACGTGTTCAACTCAGGCGTATAACAGTTCTCGGAAATTGCGGTTGCGTTGCGGTTGCCAGTTTCCTTGGTGTGTCCTGCCCTAAGGGAGATGGGAACTGAGAAATCCAATGACCGAAATTATAAAATGAAGGAATTATTTTCAGAGAGATTGAAGAACAAGCAGACAGAACGTCACTGCGAAGTGCCTACTGTTACCGCTTCATTTTTGAGAGGTCCCACTTCAGTTCTCGTCCTGGAGATTCCTGAGCTTCGTCAGTTTCTCCGGGTAAATACCTGATTAGTACATAAAATAGGCCACCTCCGCTTCCTTCTACTTCATAACTCATTTATTTCTGTTCATTCTACTGTTATATGATATATAATTTGAACAACTGACAGCGTCCTTAAGTAAACCATAAATAAACAGTAAGTTGTAGGAGTTAAAGTTCTCACACCCGTGGTTATGAAGAATCCTTATCTTCTGGGAATTAACGCCGTGTAGTCCGTTGAAAACGGATTGGAGAAAACTGCACAATGAGGATTTTCGTAACTTTTATTATTTGCCAACTACAATTAGAATGATGCAGTCAAGGAGGATGAGATAGGCAGGGCATGTGGCACGAATGGGGAGAAGAGGAATGCGTATAAGATATTGGTGGCAAAGCCAGAAGGAAAGAGACCACTAGGAAGACCAAGACATAGGTGGGTGGATAATATTAAAATGAATCTTAGATAGGATGGTGTGGTGTGGACTAAATCGATCTGACTCAAGATAGGGACCGGTGGAGGCCTCTTATGAACACGGTAATGAAATTTGGGTTCCGTAAAATGCTGGGAAGTTCTTGAGTAGCTGCAGAATTGGTTGCTGAGCGAAGCAGGTAGAAAACAGAGCTCATACATCCCAGAAACTTCATCTCTTCAAACAGGAAGTTGGATATGGGATTCACAGCAGCGTCTGTGTCTTATGTGTTATAAAGCTGAGTTCCTCGGAAGGAAGTCTCACCGAAATACACGGTGTTAGATCCCGAAAAAACATGACCTTCGAATAAGTAACAATTACACGTACTTACTTAATCTTACTTACTTACTCATGGAGCTGAGCCCTTCTTGAGGAGCCGCCAATTCTGCAGCTACTCAAGAATTTCCCAGCATTGTATGAAACCCGAAGGTTTATTACAGTGCTCAAAGAGCCCCCACTGGTCCCTATCCTGAGCCAGACCAATCCAATCCATACTATTCCAAACTATCTCTCTAAGATTCATTTTAATATTGTCCACCCACCTACACCTTGGTCTTCCCAATGGTCTCTTTCTTTCTGACTTTCCCATCAATATTCTATATGCATTCCTCGTCTACCACATTCGTGCTACATGCCCTGCCCACCTCATCCTCCTTGACTTTATCATTCTAATTATACTTGGAGAAGAGTACAAGTTATGAAGCTCCTCATTATGCAGTTAAGTAACAATTAAATTAACAAATAAATAACAAAATACGATACTTCATTCAATTTCAAATCAAGGAAAGCTATCCCTGTAGCAGTCCGTGGAGGCCCATGGGGTTGTGAGACATCGAGGCTCCCACATTTTCTAGACAGTCGGCTCATAGATGGCGATGTGGGTGTCAGTCTTACGCACCGGTCGCCTTTTACTCCCCATGTACGAGTAGATTCCTGGTACACATTTCTGTTAAA
Source organism: Cryptotermes secundus (assembly GCF_002891405.2). Taxonomy (NCBI): domain Eukaryota; kingdom Metazoa; phylum Arthropoda; class Insecta; order Blattodea; family Kalotermitidae; genus Cryptotermes; species Cryptotermes secundus. The sequence continues at coordinate 306,364 of NW_019733850.1, forward strand.
TGCTGAGTCGACCCCAGGGCCACAGTGCGGGTGGGAAGAGTAGGTGAACTGAAAAACCCAATGGTGTAATGTGTCCCTTTAATCTCCAAGGTCGAAGAGCATAACAAACAGCTTTGTTTGAGACTTGCTTCATTCTCATTTCTCGCTTGATTTCCTTTTTAACCCTGAAGGTTGAGAGGAAGTGTTCCTCCGAAACGTCGGCTGATTTTCAACTGACTACACGGAGTTATATCTCGGAAGGTAGACTTTTTTTTTTCTTCTTCAGATTTTGAGTTCTTCATGGAAGAGTCAAGGTTAATTCTGTCCTTCGTGGAAGAGAATGAATAAAGAGATCCACTGTGAAAATTTGTAAGTAAATGAAAGAGCCCTTAATGAAAGTGTAGTTACATCAAATAAATAACGGCCTCCTTTTCGTCTCAGTTCCCTTGCATGCGTATGCATGTGTTTGAACAAGTGCGCGGTGTGACGCATGGACAACGTACGATTTGCAGAGTCTTCATGGTTCTACAAAACAGTTACAACATTTGTAGGTCCATCTCGAAAATACATGTATAAACTTTGTCATTTTCACTTAATGTCGTCACACGATAGAGCGACTATAGACGGGGTTTGGATTGGTAATCGGGTTTATTGAGTTCTTACGCTCTTAACAACAGTTACAGAACGTAACTACAAATAAGTACGACAGTCTCACTGAATTACACACTCCAAATATCACTGCAACTACAACAACACACATAAAGTGTTCTCAGTCTTCACTAGCCGTTTCTTGGTAGCGGCTTTCAACGGCGGACGTTCCCCTTCCTCTGGGTTCCCGAACTGTCCCTAGCTTCTCAGCGAACTACTAGTCCTCGTTATATATTCCGGACACGGACCGCACAGGAAACGTCTCCATTATTGTATGTTTTCTCTTCGCCGGGGTAACAACATATCCGTAGAGATGTTCCCTAGCAACAGCTTGTGTACCGTCGCCTGTTTACGCAACTGTTGCTTGGCGGTGGGTCTGCATGTCACAATATACGAGGATAAGTGGTGACGCTGTATACATGATGTCAGTTCGATTTTTTTAACTTGGACACAGGTTTTCCTGACTGAAGTTTCTCATGGTTTTTCAAAGTAGCTCCAGGCAAATGGCGGCAAAGTACCACAATCGAGATACAATCGATTCTTTACAAATCCTTCCTAACGCATCATTCATGAGTCGTCATATTGTCACATGCAGTGGGTTTGGACGTGACTAACAGACGAGTTCTGGATTGGATGATTGGATTTATTGCACCTTATACACTCACACAACTCGGGACTGCAGGCAATACAGCATTATCGCTGATCTACACACTTCATAGTTCACTGCTACACAAGCACTGCGGTTCTCAGTCTTTACTTGTCGTATCCTGGCAACGGATTTATAGCGGTCTCACTGTCACTTCAAATCACACATGAAGTCTTCTTTGCACAGTCTAATTAATTTCTTGTCTTTTCTTCTCAGGCACTTTCGACTGCCATCTCCGGAATTTGACCCCAATTCTCGACAACTAACTCAAAAGTCCTTCTCTGTCGCTTTATAGCCTCTCGGCACGGACCATACAGAAAATGCAGCCTCTCTATTGTTGAGAAGACTTGTTTAATGAACCATTGCTTATCAGTGGACCTTTCATTGTTGCGCGCGTACGATTCCGGGGGAATGCGTTTACCGAGTCGTTGCCTAGCAATGGGGCTATACATCACAATATTATTGGACGATACACGGAATCTTAGAAATATTTTGGTTACCGACAGCTTCCTAAAGTAACCCATAAAAGTTGTTTGGACCGATTCGTTGTGTATTTAAAGGGATAGCTAAACGGTTTGTGTTGCGATGTTTTTGTAGTTGCTCCTCAACTCCGGTGAAATTCTGCCGGACTGACTGGAATCACATCCCGTAAGAACTTCAAATCCAACACGCTGTATTCTTGTCTAGCGAGTTTTTTAGGGTACCAGCTCTGAGTATTGTTTGTATACGCAGATGATGTAACGCAGCTCAAGGTCGAATTATGTTCAGTAACGTAACCTTATTAGTTCTCTCAGCCATAATAATCGAACGTTGCAAGAAACCTCAAATTTGCTTCCCTTTTTCTTTCACACGAATGGAACTCGATTTATTCTCCCACTCGTTAAAGAAAGTAACAGCACGTGCTGTTGTTGCTCCTTTGTGTGTTAACAAACACAATAACGCTTCCTCCCAACACACGATGTCCTTATGTTTGTTTCAAGCAAACAGTTTGTTCACAGGCGGGTTTGCCGTCGGTTTCTCTCTACGGAGACCCGCTTTCAGTAAAAGGCAGTAAATCCTGGATTTGTGGGAGACGAAGAGGCAGTGGGGAAGTGTTTTCTACTTATAATTCTGCCGATTATCATTTCGTCAACTCTCCAATACCTGTTCTCTCTGGGAAGAGGCCCACATTCGGTCTCATTATCAAGAGACTCATCTCGTTCCAACAATAGAGACATTTTACATACGTATGCAGTTAACCTTAGCTTTGTTACCTTTGAAACAGAGTCGATTTTTGCTCGGACGCCATAGTAGATTATTGAATATCGAACAACATCGAAATCCATGCGATCACTAACACTCGTCTCAAATATGCGATATATCCTTATTATTTTACTTTGGAAACGAAATGTAGAGTCACTTTATGTTTAATCAATCAAATACTAAGCCATTAAGGCACATGGCGTAGAAGTATAGATTTACCATCTTTGATCTCGGGAGTAGATAGAAGTGAACGGTGAGCTTCAACCCTAGGGGTAATCGCCCGAGGAATTATTGGATTAGAGGTTGGATGGGCCACAGGGTCGCTCTGAACGCTATGGAGGAGAGAAGAGTCAAACCCCGGCTCTCCAGCCTATAGCCCGTCACTATACCGACTGAGCCATCAAGACTCCTTAGATGATATCGATACATAACTCGAATCAAATCAGTACCGTTAGAGCCGTTTTCGAGAAAATCGCGGTTTTGTTTTAGGGATCCATTTGAAGGGTGTGTATTTTTGGAGTTGGAATGATCGTGTTTGCCGGAATAACGACCCGTGAGAGATAAACTCATAAACAGCGAATGTGGATAAGACCCGTATGTCCGTTCTGGCGCTAGCGAGGCGCATTATTGTCTAAGACGTACAAACGTACTCTTGATATTAGAATAACGGACTAAGCGGAGACGACATACATTTTCACATACTTTCACAAGCCGATCACAGTGGCCGCGCGGTCTAAGGCATGAATTGTTTTCGCCCCCTAACACTGGGATTGTGGGTTCGAATCCCACTCGAGGCAAGGTTGTCTGTGTTTATGTAGTTTTGTGTGTAGGTAGGGACCTTGTGACGAGCTCATCCATGCTCTGGGAGTATAGATAAGAAAATGAGAAAGTGGCTAGGGCCTACAGGGGCTGGAGAGCATTCGATAGACAGGCAGAATACCGCATTTACGCATGTATAGGCCGCAGCACAATTCTCAGACAAATTATAGAAAAAATAATTTTCTTGGAATATTATTTCAGGAGTAGAACACCCTGTATTACTAATTATGAATATAATTTGTTTTTAAATGAAGTGTGATTTCGAATATAAGCCGCACCCCAGTTTTCCTCTTGAATTTTTGGCAAAAAAAATGTGCGGCCTATACATGCGTAAATACGGTATTCTGTCAGTTTACTTGTTTGTAGCTCAGTATTTCTGTAATGTTATTTTCCATAAGCAGGATGCTAACTCTGTCACGGACTTTCCTACCCCGCGGTGATAATGGGAACATAAGCAGAAGACGACGTGGACCAACATCCCCACAGCAGTGAAGGAATGTCGAGCTGATGATGAGTGCTATTTGTGAAGACTATGGAAACTTTTGGGGCACGCGGTAGCGTAGTTAGTTGAGGCACTATGCTACAAGCCGGAGGGTCGCGAGTTCAATTCCCCGTGAGGTCATGTATCTTTTACTTGACCTAATCATTCCAGTCGCACTGTGGCCCTGGGTTCAACTCAGCCTCTGACAGAAATGAGTATCAGGAATCTTCCTGGGGGTAAAGGGCGGCCGGCGCGTAAGTCTGACAACCTCACCGCCATCTGTGAGACGATTGTGTAGAAAATGGGTGAGCCTCGATATCTCATAACTCTGTGGGCCTTCAAGGCCTGTTACAGGGACAGTTTTACCTTTTTTTTTTTTGTGAAAACTTCGAGAAAATGATCGATTTGCTAGTCTGTATTCACTGTAGAAAGTCGAATCACGGCTTTTTAACCATTCTTGAGTATAGCCCAGTTCATGTGGGACTGATCTTTGCTCTAAATATGAGAACCGGTAGTGTCCGCTTCTGGGTGGTTTGTTATTAAAAGGTATCCAGCTTCGATTCCTCTTATTTTTAATTACTGTTAACAAACTTGTTCAAGCATTCACTAAAGATCACCCTCTACCCTCCACTCGGCCGAGTACAGCTGTTCTTTACTGCGGGCTGCTGGGAGAATGGAGGGCGCAGCATTTGGACCTCACGTTTCCCGAGTTGTTCTTTGATGATGGGCGATGTTTAATTACGCTACTATCCTGAAATGATGCTAGACAGACGCTGGGAAAATATGAAAATTTGTAGAACTAATTTTTGGGGAATATAAAATACGGTTTAAATATGGCAACAGTGGAGGAGCTAAGCTTGTAAAAACTAATATGGAAGTTCTTTTTTTTTAATGACTCAACAGCTATGGATGTTTTTCATATCCATAGTTAAGTACTTTTTACGCAAGTTATACGAGTTTCGTTGAAATTAGTAGAGCCCGTCGTTGTGACTGTAAAAATAAGTTCATTTTTGTTTCAAACGATATAGTCTGTAGCCCATTCGCCCGTAGGTATGCCAAGTGGCAGGCGTGCCAAATAGTTTCTTTGTTGATAACAGACGATGCTTGGTTGTAAATATTTATAACTTTGAATGAACTTCCTAAACAATGAATCCAATTTTATTCTTTCCCTGTATAATGTTAGGAACTTGGCATCTGGCCACTGAACTCATTTCTAATGCAGTATTCAAAACAAACTACGACCACTGAGCGTAAATGCTACCAAAGCGAACGATATACGAGTATAAATAACTTTTGGGGAACAATTGATAGTCCCAGTATCGGACAAGAAATTCCCAGCATCTTACGAAATATCAAAGTTCATTATGATTCTCATGAGAACCCACCACTGAAACTTCTTACTTAGCCAGAGGAATTTTATCCACAAATGCACTCATAATTCCTCTTATATCCACTCGTTATGCTCCCGCGAACACAGGAGAAACAAATGCCTCGACCTTTGGCATTTTACGACTAATACAGTAAGATATTGTCGCGTATCGGGCGTATATCGCGACAAATAAATTCTCGATGTATTCGATGTAGCGATTTTATTTCACATTCGCACTTACAGTCACCCAAATTACAGATTTACGATTACTGCTATCTGCAGTATCACAATTAGTACACTCCAAATGCCACAATACAACTGACTAGTTGCTGGCTAACTCGGCGGTAGCTCCAGGACTCACTGGCTGACTCAGTACAACTCGACTCAGCGACTGTTACAGTACAACTGACTATGAATAGCCTTCGCTGCTCCCTATGTAGCCTCGATCGGACAATACGGCCACGTAATAGGCACCCTTGTTGCTAGCCACGCTGTCCGGTTACGTCACCGCTGTTGATTCGCCTTGCATAGTTACCCGGTTACGGGGCTCGGCTATCTTCGGCTCCGCTCGGCTCTCTTCGGCTCCGCTCGTGACGTCACCGCGCATGGCTGCCAGGATGCGGGGTGATTACTCGCCTATTACGCGAGCGTTACGTTACCGCTGAGGGGTGGGAGGGGAGCGCTGACTCACCCGCCGCGTCACTGCTGGTGTGGGGGGGGCTCGGCTTTGCGCAACATGTCACAATATCATTTAACGTAATGAACACGCATTTGTAACCCGAAACTTTATGTCAGGCGGCATTAAGCAGGTCCATAAGACGGTTACGTTCCTCATCCTCACTTAACCCCCATATCATGCATTTTTTTATTCCTTTGGCCCTACAGCCCCAATTTAGGCCTTGGCCTACCTCCATGAAACTCTCCGTTTCACTTCGGTTTACTAGATCTCAGACATTCGGTAGGATTCCTTGGGCGGGTGATCAGCCCTTCTCAAGGCCTTTTTTCTTTTCCTTGGCACTACAGCCCCAGTGGGCCTAGGCTTACCTCCATGAACTTCTCCGTTCACTTCGGTTTTTCTAGATCTTAGACATACTGTAGGACTCCTTCGGCGGGTGATCAGCTCGTCGCAAGGCCTCTACCTGTACACAAATACAGAAAAACGCACACAAACATCCATGCCCTGAGTGAGATTCAACCCGCGATCCCGGCTTCTGAGCGAGCGAAGACAGTACATGCCTTAGACCGCTCGGCTACCGTGACCAACTCTCAAGGCCTCTACTTGTACAAAAATAAAGAAAAAACGCACATACAGACACCAAACATCCATGCCCTGAGTGGGATTAGAACCTACGATCCCGGCTTCCGAGCGAGCGAAGACAGTTCATGCCTTAAGGTTCGGCCACACAGAACGCTACGTACGCTATGTTCGCTATACGAACAGAAAAATATGTCCCTTTATTGCCAATGTGACTGGCCACACAGACTTCCGTACGCTACTTACGCTATGTTCCCTCTGTTAGCTGTGTCGCAGAGTGTACACAGCGTACGTAGCGTACGTAGCGAACATAGCGAACATAGCACAGCGCTCTGTGTGGCCGAACCTTTAGACCGCTCGACTACCGTGACCGGCATATCGTGCATTACAATATAGAAAACATGACCACAATTGTAAATAATTGTATTTTGCTGGATATAAATAGTGAACTACAACAATGTTTATTTAACGTTTCGTATGATAATTTTTGCTCAGCGATGGCACAAGGTGAAACGAGCGAGTCGTGGATGAGGGCTCGATCTCGTCAACATTAAACATTTATTTGTACGAGTAACCCTCGTCTTAGGCCGCACCATAGCTAAAGCGCTTTTTTTTTTAATTCGCTAAGTGTGTGGGGGGGGGGGGGGAGACCACCTGAGGCCACTCGGCGGGGGGGCCCCCGGTTGGCCTTTNAGTCCACCTGAGTCCACTCGGTAGGGCGGCCACTGATTGGCCTTTTGTAGCCTGCCCCGGGTGAATAGCTCAATCGGTTAGTCGCTGGCTTCCCACAGCGGCGGTCCGGGTTCGAGCCCGGTTTTTGTAAAGTGGGGTTTATGGTGGACAAAGTGGCGCTGGGGCAGGTTTTCTTCGAGTACTTCGGTTTCCCCTGACAATCTTCATTCCACCAAATTCTCCATCATCATAATCACCCGGGGCAGGTACAGTAGGCCAGTCAGTGGCCGACTTGCCGAGTGGACCCAGCTGGACTCCACCCCCTACGATGCGAATTAAAAAAAAAAACCTTCGTCTTCGAACATTTTATTATATTGCTGTATGAACAAGGAGGTAACGAATACAAATATTATGTTTCTGTCTAAAACACGGTCCTGTTTGTTTTCATTTAAAAACACACCGTTCCGGGGAATGGATTCTGTCTCGGAGAGATAGGGACTAACTCTGAGTAGGTTTTGCCTGAAGACGGAGACAACCCAATCTGCGAAACGGTGTTTTTCTAAATAAAAAAAAACACAGGACCGTGTTTTAGACAGAAACGGGATAATGTCCAGAAACATAATATTTGTATTAATGTACCCTGGACACAAACTTATAGACCTTAAGGACGTAAAGAGTTAGGACGATATTGCTGTAAGGTCGCATTAAGCCAAGAGCTCTTTGTACATTGACAGTGATTGTGTTTACAGACGCAACATCTAATTTGGCTATTTGCGCCTATCTGAGAGCTAACAGCGCGTATAAATTGTGTTAATGAAGTGTAAAGAGGGCTCAGCGTAGCGCGAATAATTCAGACCTGAAGCATAAAGAGAAGAATTGGAGACGGTTTCGTCTTATTTTTATGAATAGTTTATATTGAAAACCGTCCGAATCTATTTCCCGACGCCGTGTAAGTGGACATAACTTCTGTACCGGCCAAATTAGCTCAGTTACGCACAACAAGTATTCAGGAGGAACCCGGATTGAATCTCGGCGTGTAAGAGGAATTCCTTGAGTAATCAAGAAGCATTAGCTTCTGAAAAACGCCTCTCATCGAGTATATTGGTGTACAGGTAGCGTTCCTGACCTGTAACTGGACGTTCTGGAATCGAATTTTGAATGGTATTTATCAAACCCAATAAACAGATCCAAGCCGATCACAGTGGCCGTGCTGTCTAAGGCGGCCCATACACGTACGAGTCTGGTTCGCAAGTCCGGCTCGGCGAGGAGCCGGGATCGGATTAATTTCACCACACACATATGAACGTGGCGACCCACACACGGACGAGTTTAGCTCATTGGAACCCGAGAAGAGTCGGACTCGCGAGCCAGGCTCGTACGTGTATGGGCCCCCTAAGGCATGAACTGTCTTCGCTCGCTCGAACACTGGGTTCATGGGTCCGAATTCAACTCAAGGAATGGATGTCTGTGTGTAGGTAGCGGCCTTGCGACGGGCTGATCCCCCGTCCAAGGGGCCCTACCGACTGTGTATAGGATTAAGAAATTGAAAAGCGGCCACGGTCCAACAAAAGGACTGTAGAGCCATAGATAAAGAGACAGACCCAGGACAATACCTAAATTAAGCTAAGATGGTTTCCTTTCCAATTCATTAATTCAGCAATCGTCCTGCAATTTGACGCTATATAATCTGGATACAGCGTCGTGAAATAAGGCACAAAAGAACGCCTCTACTGAATGGAGTTACTTTTTCATTCATGCAATCAAATAATCAGACACGTAGGACGTTAATACAATAATAAATTATCTTCTCTCCGACGCACAGAAGGGGTCATATTTGTCTCTCCTTTGTAATTAGAGGTCTGTTAGGTCAGGCAGTTCCCTCAGGCGCTGTGTTTTACAGACGCGCTACTTCGTCGCGATAAAAATGTTTTCTCCCTTAAATTAGTTAGAAACAACATAAACGTATAATTATATAGGACACTGTCCTGGAGGTACATCTGACCACTCTTCCGCCTTATTTTGTTTAAAATGTGTTCGACTCTGTTCTCTTTCAGTGCTAACAACTGCGGATAATATGAGGATTTCTGCACCTGGAAAGAGAGAGCAGGTATCAAAATAATGTAACTTCCAGAATAATCCTCCTCCTCCTTTTCTCCTCATCTTATTCTTCTGAACGAACCGGGTTAGCTCAGTAGGTATAGCGACTGGCCACGGGCTGAAAGGCAAAGAAGTCGGAATTCGAGTCCCGGTAGGGTGAAGAAATTTCTGAACAGCGTTAAGACATGTTCCGAGTTCACCAAGCCTCTTATGTAATGTGTACGGGGGGGGGCTAAAGTGGCCGAGGCGTGAAGCTGACCATTCATCTCCAAGTAGAGCCGAGGACAAGAAAACGTGGATCTATACATCCACTGCCCCAAACGTTTTCATGGCGTAGTGTGCTTAATTAGTTAAGCACAGGGACAACTTTACCTATGCCATGATCTGATTATGATTTTTCTCTTTTCATGGATTAGAACCCCGGATTCATTTCTCTTTCGCTGAATCTTGTACGCTCTGTATGGATGGGAGAGCACATGCTAAATGGGGCCCTCGTGACACAGTTGAACTATTAGTCCTCGTTATATAGTCCAGGCACGGATCGCGCAGAAAACATCTCTTTCATTATTGCGCGTTCTGTCGTTTCCGGGGAAACGTGTCCACGAAACTGTTCCTTTGCAACGGCTGTTGTACTGTCTCATGTTTACAAAGCTGTTACTTGACAATGGGTCTACATGTCACAGTATTAATCTTTCCATGTACATCCAGGTCTGTCAGTATAGTACGAAGATACTATTCTATTAATATTATCCTTCCATCTACGTTTAGGTCTCTCAGTGTGGTAGGTACCAAATCTGTGGATTTCGGTTGCTGTCGATGAAGAGGAATAACATGTTCACATCTCGTACATCGCGAGGCACATGGAATATATTTGTTAGCACGAAAGTGAAGTTGTGTTTGGCCTGCCAGATATAGACCACAAAGTGTATTTCCGTAGGTCGTCAAATATTGATAACCACCCTTCCCACACGGATCTCTCTCTCTGTCACTCTCGGCTAACGATAGAGTGACGAATGGAACTGAAAATCCAACGATGCCAGCTAAGAGAAAAGCCCTAGAGGAAATCAAAGGTCACAGAGAAATCAATGGACCACAATTATAGACCTATATAAACTTGGATTTGCTGTAATATTTCAGGTCTTCACGATGATGAAAATGGAGCCGGGATAGCTCAGTCTTCACAGGGACGGACTACAGGTTCGATTCTTGGGAAGGGCGAGAAATTTTTCTTTATGTCACAGCGTCCAAACCGGCTCTGGGGTCCACCCAGCCTCCTACGCAGTGGGTACTGGGGACCCTTCCCTTAGGGTAAAGCCGTCGAGACGTGAAGCTGACTATTGACTTCCAACTAGTGCCGAGGTTAAGAATGGTCGAACTATACCTCCACCCTCAATATGACTTTACTGTTTATGCACAGGGACAACTTTGCTTTTATGAAGATGAAGATTCGTATTGACGTCTTCTGGCTTTGTGTCAGTTGCCTTAACCCCCAGCTGTGGCTCTCAAGTAGAGACAGAATATCCCACGCAAAAGGCAAAGCTATCCCAGTAACACGCCGTGAAGGCCCATAGGGTTGTGAGACGTCGAGGCTCCCACATTTTCTAGACAATCGGCAAACAGATGGCGGTGAGGTTATCAGCCTTACGCACCAGGGGTCGTTTTGCTGTGTAACGTAGGGGTGAACATGTAGAGTTGTCCCTGTACCATGCCATGACAACGTGTGAGAGGGCGGAACTATACTACACTCATTCCTGCCCTCTGCGTTAGTTCGTAGTCTCGAGCAAGTCGAAAGCTAGTCTAATTGAAGTTTCAGTAGATTTCTCCACCCACCCCCCCCACCACCACTCCAGATAAGTGTCAGGTTAATAGAGTACAATCTCCTTAATCCGACAAATATGGGACTAAGGTACCGCCGGATTATCGAAAACGACGGATTACTGCATAAAACCGGGACAAAACACTCAGCCTTCTTTCTGTTTTTCCTGATATCGTAGCACGTCCAACGCCACTTTCTTTAGCCAAATTAATGAGTTTTCACATTTGTCAACTTAATTATTTCCGCGTTGTCACTTAAAGTTTTATGTTTACATTTGTCAGAACTGGATATCTTCAGCTCACATTAAATCCAACGCTGTATGAAAAGAACTGCACAGGAAATTATACTACTGAAGAACTGAAACACTATATACTAGCGAGGGGCTAAATAAATCAGTTTGTGAAGCTCCACTCAACACGTCAGCCTCTGCTGCCTGTAGAAACCTGCACAGGGTCGCGGACTCCTGATGCCGGATTACTGGATGTGTCGGACTGGCGCACGGCCGGATTACTAAGGTTGTACTATACATAATATTAGACTAGTATTGTTTACTTCCACATCCCTTCCATTATCTTATTCACAAGGCGTCATACCACAGGACGCCATATTCTGAAATGGCAGCGTCCTTAATGAAGTCGTGGTTAAATAAATGGAACAGGGTGGTCAGCTTGACGCTCCGGATGATTTCCCCCAAGGGAACGTGTTTCTGGCATCCATTGGATAGGCTGGGTGTTGAGATACCTGGTGTGGATGATATGGAGGAGACAAAAATATCTGTCCCTGCCGGGAATCGAATCCCGGCTCTCCAGCCGTCCATCTCGTAACTGACTGAGCTACTCCGATTCCCACTGCTAAACCTACAGTATATAATCTGTGTGGCCAAACTGTGGCACGCGAGTCTCGTGATAATTTTTTGAAACGTTAATGAGGTTCGAGGACCGCTTCTGTTGTCTAATGATCAGAATTCCTGGCTGCAGATCCAGAGGTCCCAGGTTCGATTCCCGGCGCTACCAGATTTTCTTAGCAGCGGTGGGTCTAGAACGGAGTCCACTCTGCCTGATGAGGATAATTCAGGAGCTATTTCAAGGAAATAGATGCTCAGGTCTAGAAAACCGAGATTAACGGCCGTGGGGATCCGTTGCGCTTACCACGTGACACACACTCCGCAAAAGTTGGCACTAACTTCGTCGACAAGCGGCGGTCGCTCGGTCGGTATAGTCCGCTTGCTGACTACAGGCTACGGACTTTTTTTAATGAGGTTCGAAGGGGGAAAATATTGTTCGGTCTCCTTTGTACAGATGTTTCAAGTGTAAAGAATCTGGTACAGAGAGTGCCTGTAAATATACATCTGCCTCATCCAATACATGTCTGTTCGCGGCTCCTAAACGTCTGAAAAATAGTGTCACGTGTCTGGGGTTCCGTGACGAATAGTATCGAGGTTTTGGATTGGATTTATTGTCACTTCTTTGCAGTTACAGCCAATTACGACAGCTCACAGTGACTAAGACTTGCTCTGTTCCGTCCTGGACTACGAGTGTCTCCTCTTCCACTGTTAGTGAGATGGTTTTGATTCACGCATCGGTCACTTTTACAGCTTCCGGTGTCCGCTAGCTAGCACTGAACTTCTCAATTCTTTTACGACTGAATCATTGAACTCCCTTACGAACTCTGTTTTTATAATTCGGGGCGAACAGAGGAGAGATACCTACCTCCAACAATTCGTCTGTTACCGCGTCTATTCGTTACCACGGGAACGTGCTTACTGAACCGTTGCCAAACAGTAGACTATCCCATGTCTATTTGTTGTCGCGGAAACGTGTTTACTGAACAGTTGCCCAGCAGTTCGTCATAATAGCATATGAAGCGCCGGCTTTCAGTAAGTTTGGCCACTCCTGGTATGTAAAATAGATACAGACAGAGAAACATAACCAAACAGAGTATGTCTTGCTCAAGATCATTACATACAAAATTCGCTAACAAAGTGTGCAACTCCCATCACTTCTAACAAGGTCTCCTCGCCATCCTCCGGAAGGGCAAACAAAAAAGGACTTACTACAGAACATAAAGAGAGAGAGAGATGATGTATCTTAGCAACGACATACACATGTGCATGATCTGATGTACTCACAAAGCTCTCCGATAATATACCGGTATCGTTAATAATTCCCGCTTGCATGAAAATAGAGAAACGTTCTTTTGTTTTTACATTAAGCTTATCCACGTTGACAGCTCAACATTCTTCAATGTCTGTGCAGTAAAAAGAACGAGATAACTACGAAATCAAGTAATTAATTTCATGTAGCAGAGTCATTCTTCAGCTAGTCAAGAAATTAAACGCGATTCATGAAACGTCGATTCCTTTCCGTGTTCAGAAGAATCAGCCACTGGTCTTTGCCCTAAAGCTAATGAAGCGATCCCACATTTAATATACTGTCACGTGTTCATAGTGGCTATAGACGGAGTTTGGATTAGTAATTATATTTACTAAATTCTTACAGATCCTTGAATAGAAGTAATTATAACCGTTTAACTAATTCACACTCTTTACAGTTCGCTATAGCACGCACTTAAATTTTCTAAGCCTGCTGTGTCTTCACCGGTCTCCCGGTAACGGCTTCCAACAGCGGACGTTCCGCTTTCTCTGGGTCCCCGACCTGTCCCCGGCCTCATCTACCGGCTTCTCACAGCAACAGCTTAGAAAGACTGAACTCTAGCGGTTATCTAACTCACTGACTGATAAATTGCTACTGGTCCTGGCCAGCACAGTTATTCTTAGTTCCGAGTGCTGTGGGGCTCATGACTGTATGTTATTTTCATACCGCTCTATGAGTCTTCAGAACGTGTCACTAGCACGCGTGGATGCGTGCGTTGCGCACACGCAACAGAGGAACACGTCATGTCCGCGATGACGTCACGCAACAGTAGAAGAGATGATGGCAATCGTGTTCTCTGTGAGTTCTCTCCGAGGCTATATCACTCGGCCGACCGAGTTCATTTCAGTTAGTGTAGTGGAGCTAGTTAGTGGAGTGGAGTATAATTTAGCTTAGAGTCGACAGTTGTGGGACAGTTGCCAACCGGTAAGAACGTGAGTACGGAAGCAGAAAACACTGTTGAAAGCCGTTATCCGACAACCGGTGAACACACAGCAGATTGAGAAGACTTAAGTGTGTGCTGTAGTGAATTGCAGAGTGTGAATTAGCGATATCGCTATAGGTACTTGTAGTTACGATCTCTAAGTGTTCAGTAAATCGAAATACCAATCCGGACCCAATCTCTAGTCACTCGATCACGTGACAATACTCATGTAGAATAAAGGAAGCATTTGCATGAAATTTGTAGATTGATATAGGGCTTCAATTTGTCACTGCTGTGATTGTGAATACGTGTAGTTCAGCCCTCTCAGACAGAAGGCTGTATAGTCGAGTGAAAGTCATACTGGTTTATTGCTTGGATTACCTTTCGACATTGAAGATGGAGGCGACATGTTTTTACTGAAATACACCGCGTTATATCCCAGAAGACAGAACTGTTCTGTTTTAATTGAAATTTATAGAAAAGAAAGGTCATTATCTTTCTGTTTTAAGATGAATTTATTTTCCTATACACGAAATAAAATTATTCAAAAACAGGTTTACTCTTAATACAAAAATATTCCTCCGTTTCAATGCTGCTTTGACACACACTTACTTACTTACTTACTTATGGATCTGATCCCTTCTTGAGGAGAAGCCAAATCTGCAGCTACTCAAGAATTTCCAAGCATTTTATGGAACCCGAAGGTTCATTACCGTGTTCACAAGAGCCCTCCACTAGTCCCTATCATGAGCCAGATCAATCCAATCCATACCATCTCATCCTGTCTTTCTAAGATCAATTTTAATGTTGTCCACCCACCTACACCTTTGTCTTTCCAGTGGTCTCTTTCTTTCTGGCTTTCCCACCAATATCCTATATGCATTCCTCGTCTACCCCATTCGTGCTACATGCCCTGCCCACCTCATCCTCCTTGACTTGATCATTCTAATTATACTTGGAGAAGAGTACAAGTTATGAAGCTCCTCATTATGCAGTTTTCGCCAACCTCCTGTCACACACACACACACACACACACACACAGGGGTATCTCAAGCGCACCGCGAGCACCAGCAGGTTGAGAACCACTGTTTCAGAATGTGTTGAGAATACGTGCAATTCAAATGGCCACCTCCCCCCTCCGCACGTAATTAAGACCGTCGCCCTGCCGCTAAACTGACTAGGCTATGTTGGTAATCTAACTCAAACTGATGACTAATGCGGGCTGTTACAATTGAGTATGAAACTCGGGCCATGCTGGTTCTGGGGCAGAGGTGAAGTGCAGAAGAAGATCCGAGGCTCTGTGGTCCCATCTGTTCAGTGCTTAAATGGTTGTAAAGGAACAGGGGCAGTTAATTTGCTCTTCTCCACGGCGTCCAGACAAGCTCTATCTCGAGAAGGCTTCTATCCAGTGAGTACCAAGAGGTCTTTTCTTGGGGTTGAAGCGACCAGAGCGTGAAACTAGCCACTCATCTTCATTTATTTATTTATGTTTTAATTAACTGTTTTGTAATTTACGAATATATTGCTCCAACCGTATGAAAAGTGGTTTAATAATCAATTGGAAAGAATGTGGAAGGTTAGGATCGTAGTAAAACACACTTTAAAGTATTCATTCATTCATTCATTCATTC
The DNA here is from genome assembly GCF_002891405.2 of Cryptotermes secundus. Taxonomy (NCBI): domain Eukaryota; kingdom Metazoa; phylum Arthropoda; class Insecta; order Blattodea; family Kalotermitidae; genus Cryptotermes; species Cryptotermes secundus. The sequence goes on from NW_019733850.1 coordinate 322,094, forward strand.
ATTCATTCATTCATTCATTCTACAATGGCTCTACGGCACTTTTTTGGGGGGGGCCCTAGTCTCTTCTTCAGTTTCGTAATCTTTTTACAAAGTCGTTGGGACTCCTTGGATGAGTGATCAGCCCAGCGCAAGGCCGCTACCTACACACAGAACAACACGAACACAGAATAAACGCACACACAGACATTAATGCCTTTGAGTGGGATTCGAACCCACGATCCACGGTCGAGTGAACGAAGACAGTTCATGCTTTAAACCAGTGTTTCTCAACCTCCGGACCGCGGTCCTATACCGGGCCCTCGTCTTATAAAAAAGAATTTACCGGGCTGCGGTCTCACAAGGGTTGAGAAGCACTGCCTTATACCGCGCGGTCACTGTGATCGGCCCTTAAAGTATTATCCCTGCATTTTCCCTGGGGAGACTGAGGAAACCGACGATAAGAGCGTGTCAGGGCAGTTTTAGTCTTGGCCGAGATGCGAAACGGGTATCTTCAGAATGTAATAGAGGACATTACCAATCGAGCTGCATGTGATAATGTTCAGAAATGCTTGATCCTCAAGCAGACGTGCATTGGATGACGGCACAAGGATTCTACACATCTGGGAAAATTGGGTCGTATGTATCTTTCACTCTCCGCCAGCCGCGCTGACGGTCCAGAACAGACATGTGAGGCTCGCGACCAACAGTTGTACACTCACTCACTCATCGAGCTGAGCCCTTCTTGAGAAGTCTCCAAATGTGCAGCCACTAAAGAACTTCCCAACATTTTATGGAACCCGAAGGTTCATTACTGTGTTCACAAGAGTCCTCCACTAGTCCCTATCCTGAGCGAGATCAATCCAACCCATACCATCCCATCCTATCTTTCTATGTCCACTCAACTACGTCTTGGTCTTCCTAGTGATCTTTTTCCTTCTGGGTTTCCCACCAATATCCTATATGCATTCCTCGTCTCCCCATTCGTGCTACATCCCCTGACCATCATTTTCACCACGAATAATAAAGACCTTGGTTTGAATTACGTGTGGAAAGAATAGTCAAACCGCTTGAAAACATTTAAAATTTGAATTATCTGAGAATAGCAATAATAAACAGAAAAGAGATTTATGATGACATTAAGAGAGAAATAAATTCCGAAAACAATTGTTATTACTCACTTCAGTGATATTTATTTTTCATGGCTTATTTTACGACACCGTGAATATACGAGAATGCGTAGCGGCGATGGTATAACGATTTGGCTGGAGAACGTCCTCTGATGGGGGAACAGGAACTACAAGATTCGGGTCACAGACTGAAGAAGTTAATGAGGGAATTTAGGATATGACGCAAAAAATTTTCCGAGTTATTTCATTTTATTCGAACAGTGAAATTTAGTAGACAGTGTGCTTGAATAGAAAAGAAATGCACACTAAATTTTTATAACGAACTCTCCTGTGAAAAAACCACTTTGAAGACATGGTTTGTGACATTGGCGCTTCAATGTAAGAGTGCCACAACTCCATATTTTTCACCTCTTGACATCTTGCCGTTAAAAACCTTGGCATGCAGTGAAGGAGAGAGGAAACTAGAGGAAAGGAAAGAAGAAAAAGAGAAATATATGCAGAGATATAAGAAAGGAAGAATTGAAAGTAGTAACGAAGGTATAGAAGAAATAGTGAAGAGGTAAATTAAGGTAAAGTTATCCCTGTACTCAAATTAATTAATTACCACGCCCTAAATTGAAATGTAGCTCCGCCATTAACCTAGACTCTAGAGAAATGTGAGGGGTCAACTCCACGCTCCTGTCGCTGTACCGCGGAGGACAGATCCTCAGAGAACCAATTGCATAGAAGGATGGACGGGTTCCAGAGCCTGTGTGGATGCTATGGAGAAGAGAAAAGTTTTTAACCCTTGCAGGAATCGAACCGCGGGTTCTCGCAGCAATGAAGAGACGTTAATTAAAATTGGGGTGACAAGATTCTTAAAGTAAGAATAATGCAAAAACGTAGGCCTGAGGGTATCCCAAATTATGCAGTGAACTCTGATAATTATCCAATCCTATTATTTAGGCGCCTAACATAGCAAAATCATTAAAAAAAAAGCCAAAATTCATACTAACTTACACATGGCCAACGATCCTTTTCTTTGCCGCCTACGTGGTATATTGCCCACCTTCGTATGTGTTTCATGCCATGCTGGCCACGCAGAAGAACGGCCGATTTGTTTACTAGTCTGTACACATGAGAATCTCTGGAAGTAAGGAAGCAGACAGGGCATTTTTCTGGAGAGACCGGCGAAAACCATGAAGGGAAGTAGGATAGCCGGTGTTCTAAGCGAGATTCGAACCGTGCACTTCCTGAAGACAAGCCTAGAGCGTCACCACATTATACATTCTTATTGTTTTAGTCTTATTGGTACAATTGGATAAGGCTGACCAGGTTTCTTAGATGGCAGAATTTTTTCTTCACGTTTTACTCCAGGTGTAACATGGTGCGCGATGTAATAATTTCTTATAAAATTTCAGAGACGAATGCAAGGACTGTGACAATATCTAGGAATATTTAGCGCAGGATATGATTTTGTGGAGCCGGGATAGCGTAGGCGGTATAGCGACTTGCTAGGGGCTGGACGACTGAGGGGACGGAGTTCGAGTTCTGGTATTGCTAAGAATTTTTTCTTCACGCCTTTCAGAGCAGCTCTGGGGTCCACCCAACCTCATATCCAATGGGTACCGGGAGCTCTTTCTTCTGAGGTAAGGAGGCCGGGGCGTGAAGCTGGCCACCTACCTCCAGTTAGTGCCAAGCTCAGATAACGTGGGTCTATACATCGACTCCCCATATGCTTTCATGGCGTAGTGCTTAATTAGTTAAGCAATGGGACAACTTTACCTTTTTACATGATTTTGTAGGATCTCTGAAAGTATTTTATGGTAGGCTAGTAGTGTAGGCTGTGGCGTAATCTAAGAACGGGCACGGTTACCTGTGGATAAGTTGTAGGGTGCCCCAGGAGGAAAGATCAATATTCTGGAAGGTCATAGTATCTATCGGTCATTCTAAGCAACAGAGTGTACATGTATATGTGTCCTATTCCGGGCGGTTTCCGAGATGGAGCTAATTCACTGTACAGTAGTTTGGATCTGGCGCCCAATATTGTCCTTGCCTCCCGCAGGTGAATCTGTGTGAAGCGTCAGTTGGCCGTTGTGACTGTTGATAGTGACACTGTAAGAGTGTCGTGAAAATGCCGCACATCTTCAGAAATTTCAAATATGCTGATATGTTGTCCTCATACGAGTTGCAAAGTGCATTGATGTTGACGGTGGAATTTTCGAAAATGTATTACACTAGGTAAACTGCACCAACTTTGTCACGTGAGCAATAAATACCGGTGTTAGAAACAGTACGTAATATCTTTTTGGTGTCACCAATTTTGGAACTGTACAGCGAAACTTCTGTATCGCGGAAACTGTTCGGAATAAGACACGTGTACATATACAATTTTGCTTAGAATGACCGATACTATGGCCTCCCTGAATATTGACCTTTCCTCCTGGACACCATGTATTTTGGTAGGATATAGGTCAGTGTAAGGTAGTATAGTTAACGGTAGGTTAGGATGACGGAACAAGATGGATGTAGGCCTATGTAAAATAGGATTTTTATGCTAGGACCGGATGATAGTCTATGAGAGGATAATATAGAGGCCCAAGATAAGGCAGGATAGGACGGGGTGTTTCGAATGAAATGCTGGAGGCTACACTCTGCCTCTGAAGATAATATATTTGTTTGCCATGGCGGCATGAAGATGAATGCCTGCAGTTAGTTCTGACACTGTCCATGTCACGATGTCCTCCCCCCCCCATCAACCAGATAGAACTCCTGTAAGCCCTCTGGGGCGAGAGAGTCGTCACTCTGCGAGGCCAGAGAAGGTTAGACGGTATTTCTGAGTTATCGTGCATTACACTGCTGAAACTGGGGGGACACGGTAGCGTAGCTGGTTGAGGCACTATGCTGCAAGCCAGAAGGTTGCGGGTTAGAGTCACAATGAGGTGGATTTTTTAAATTTACCTAATCCTTCCAGCCGCACTATGACTGTGGGGTCGACTCAGCCTCTAGCAGAAATGAGTACCAGGAATATTCTTGGGGGGTAAAGGGCGGCCGGCGCATAACGCTAACAATCTTACCGCCATCTATGAGCCGATTGTTAAAAAAATATGGGAGTCTCGACGTCTCACAGCCCTATGGGCTTTCACGTCCTGTTGCAGGGATAGCTTTACCTTACCTTACAAAATCACGTATAAAGAATTAATTTATATTCAAATTAGGGACATCCTGGGCCGCACCATAGCTCAAGCGGTTAGTCGCTGGCTTCCCACCGCGGCGGCCCGGGTTCGATCCCGGGTCTGTTCAAGTGGAATTTGTGGTGAACAAAGTGGTGCTGGGGCAGGTTTTCTCCGAGTACTTCGGTTTCCTGCAATCTTCATTCCACCAATTGCTCCACAATCACCCTCGCCTATCATCTGGGGCTGGTACAATAGGCCAGAAGTGGCCGCAGTAGTCCCACTCCACTAGCATTAAAAAAAAGGACACCCTTTAAAATTTGCACAATGGCTGAAGATATAAGGCCAGTTTGAAAACTTTTCTGAAAAAGAACACTCACTAGCGTTAATATTTTGTAGCAAAACTGTTTAAAGAGTTACAAGGAATCTTACCTACGACATTTATATCAATAACAGAAAGTAATTGAACTTTGATGTGATAGCAGTTTAGTTTTAACATTGCTCATAAGGCGTATGGTAGCAGCACTGTAGTAACCCTGCCGCTGTAGATCCTCGCTTAATGCACAATCCAGCTGAGAGAATATGTGATTAAAAATGCCTTACAAAATGTAACACTTAACGAAATGTTTGTGTTTAGGGCCTATTTAGTTTCACAGCCTAACTCTGCAGCTGATTTTTAATTCCTTCAATAATATGATTGAAGTCGAAATACGTTCCACATTGTTGCTAATAAAGAATTGTTCTAATACTTGGAAAATAAATTAATTTTTGTTTCTTGTATTTTCATGTTTTAACAAGGGGAAAGGATTTAAATAGGATTATATTTGTTTCGAAGTTTTCCTAGAAAGTTTTTCCTTCTCGCTTAAAGCTTCTATTCTTGAATGAGACTGTACTGTATATAAATGTGCTCATGAGTCTCAGAACAGCTATTAAGATCTCGTGCTTATTTCTGTCAAAATAAACTGCTTAAGTATAATATTAAAACAGATGCGTTGTCGTTTGTGAAGGTAGTTTATTTATTAAATGATAAGCGGCCGGATCGACGCACAATGGATGCTTTTTCCTTCTTACTCGAGAGATATTTGAGATCCCAGTTATTCTGAATGAGAATTTGCGTACCCTCTTTTCAGTTGATCCACGTAAATTCCGGTCTCATATTCCAAATTCCACAACCATTCACTGTATTTGCCCAAATATGATTTTTTTCAAATGTTATTTCTTATAAAAGTTGGGTCTTCTTGTTTCCTGGTCCATAAAGTATATGAAGATGATTACGGGGAGTTCTCAATTGCTAATTCTAACAATATTCGTCAAAATGCCTAGATTTTTATCTGGGATATTAAATTTTGATTTATCATTTCTTAAAAATCGGTCATTCACTCGCGCATGGATCTGAGCCCTTCTTGAGAACCCGCCAATTGTGCAGCTATTCAAGAACTTCCCAGCATATTATGGAACCCGAATGTTCATTACCGTGTTCACAAGAGCCCTCCATTGGTCCCTATCAACGCCAGATCAATCCAGTCCATACCATTGCATCCTATCTCTCTAAGATCTATTTAATATTGTCCACCCACTTGCTTCTTGGTCTTCCCATTGCTTTCTTTCCTTCTGGTTTTCATACCAATATCCTATATGCGTTCCTCTTCTCCCTCATTTGTGCTACATGACCTGCCCACCTCATCCTCCTTGACTTGATCATTCTAGTTATGCTTGGCGAGGAGTACAAGGTATGGAGCTGTTCAATAATTATTTCTTAATAGTATAGTTTTTAATTATTTTCTCTTAAGATCCTCAGAATTAAGTGACACATTTGTATTTTTTTTATATTCGTTGGAAAATGGGAGGGGGGCTGCCTCATATTCTGGCTTGTACGGTACTTCCCCGTCCGTATCAATTCTTTGTTCACTAATCATCTTATAATTCGATTCTGTACAGTCTGAACTTCTAACTGTGACCTTATATTTGTTAAGCTACAAGTAAATTTATATAAATTAATAAATAAATAAATAATTATGAATGCATTTAAGGTCAAATTAACTTTCCTTTCATAAGCCACTGCCCAGACAGGATACTGTATGCGTGATGAACAAAATAATGCCAACAAAATTTATAGCGTATATCGCATTTGCCTGATGCCATTGCATTTTTTACCTTCAAGGGTTTACTGACCGGGACAAAATAATGGATAAATGTCACACTAGGTGCAGCGGTTGATATAACGGTTTATACCGACGAATCGGTCACCAGAGACTTCTTACAACTTTGGAGTGAACCGTGGGATGGCGAGTCTCAGTTCCCTACCAATATTGCCAAGATGGTGCTAAGAAGACAAAATCACATAAACTATATGAAATTTGAAATTTTTACAGATGTGAACATTCATATTGTGACATGACGCTCGAAAGCCGGAACAGTGAAATCAGAATAGACGTTCATTGCTGGGAAACGAATCGGTAAACACATTTCCGCGGAAACTAATACGCAGGTAACAACCCAGTAACTTCCATTGCTATGCAACGGCGCTGTATACACGTCTTTCCAACAACAGTGAGGCTGTGTTTGCTGCGTGGTCCTTACAAAGTAATTATAAAGAAGAGTTCATTCCAGCCTGCAAGTATATGAGCTTGGGAACAGTGGAATTGAATTGAGTCTTCGGAATTTGCAGTTGTCGGACTAAACGCAAGAAAGGAATTAGGCTGTGCAAAGGAGACTTCATGTGATGTTTGAAGCTAGAGTGAGAAGGTTATAAATCCGTTGCCACGATACGACTAGTGAAGACTGAGAAGCCTAGTGCGTGTGCAACGATGAACTGTAAAGTGTTCCAAGTTGTATTATTATTATTTAAACTGCAAATGGGTTTCTGCCCGGTGGCAGTGGTGGTACAATAAGACACAACACAAATCACACATCACACAAGATAACACACCACACTCAAAACACAGCACACAAAACTACACAAATAACATAGGAGACACTAGCACACAGTAAATACAATGAAAATACAATTGCAACTATAACAAATATAAGGTGTCAATAAATCCAATCATCTAACCCAAAACCCGTCTGTAATTCCCGCAAACATCCGGTCCACGTGACAGTATAATTTAGATCAGTTTCAGTCTTCCACGATTCTATACCAAAGGCAAGTAATGCTGTAACGGTGAATGTGTTTTGTAGTTTAGTGATGACTGCATTCCATAGTGTAGTTGTGATTGTGTTGTATAGTATAGTGATGATTGTGTTGTATAGTGTAGTGATGATTGTGTTGTATAGTGTAGTTATGATTTTGTTGTATAGTATTTTTTATTGCTATTGGGGTTGGACTAAGTCCCTTGTACTGCGGCCTCTTCTGGCCTATTGTACCAGCCCCAGATGATAGGTGAGGGTGATTGTGGAGCAATGGGTGGAATAAAGATTGGCAGAGGAAACAGAAGTACTCGGGGAAAACCTGCCCCAGCGCCACTTTGTCCACCACAAATCCCACTTGACCAGACCCCGGGATCGAACGCGGGCCGCCGCGGTGGGAAGCCAGCGTCTATCCGCTTGAGCTATGGCGCAGCCGTTTTCTTATATATGTTACAGAACATGAAATGTGTCACTTACTTTCAGGGACAGACTCATCTCCTTGTAAAAAATGGAGCCCCATTTCCTGAACTGTAAGTGCCGGTATTACAGAATTAAAACTTAATCATGACATGCATCAGGGCTCGAAGCGAAGGACTACTACGCTGGCTGAAAGGCGAGTGATAAACTACTGCTCTGCTTTGCAGGAGTTAATCTTGCAGTAAACTTGACACTATAGTCACGCTACTGTCGTCCTCATTGGTACGAAACCTTAGTTTGTAATTCCTGCAGATTTAGTGTAAGAAAACTGGTGTCAGAGGCGTCTAATGTCACATGTATGCTTTTACAAAGCCGATACAACCCTACTACAAACTCCACGTTACCATGGAAACGAAGCTAGCGCTCCAGGCTGTTATATCATGAAGCTAAAAACAGAGCGTATGCAGCGAAATGAAACCATTTCAAATTCAAAATATGGCCTCCAAGAATTATATTGCTGATATAGGAGTGACCCTCATGTGTGTTCAGAGTTACTAAAACAAGCCCTAAAGGGATGTTTTTTAGCAGTTACTGTTCATGACGTATTCAGAATACAACCAATCCCTCGCCTGCGTTAGGGATTACGTTCCCGAGGAGATACCGTGGTTAGAAAAAGGTGAACGCCTTGTGGGAAATTGGGTACTGAAGGAACCGCTTTAGCAGTTAACACTCCACCCAAGCCTACATAGTTCTAGTCGGAAAATCTAAAGGGAAAATACCTTCCAGGCAAATGCTGGGATAGTACTTCCATTATACCACGACAGTTTCTTTCGAATTGATCAGTCATCATCAATCATCACATCATCCCTGACGATAGTAATTTTTACTCGGCGCTGAGAGAACCTCAGATCCAAATAATGTTACGGTCCGCGTTTCAATACCTGGCCGTCCTCAGCAGCAGGTTTCATAGAACCCAGTAACTGAGACAGGGGTTGGAGGAGGTGTAGGGGTTGTAACAAGGCGTCAGAGTTCGTCACCCTCCCCCCCGCAATGTAGTTGCAACCACCACCTCTCCGCCGCAACCTAGAAGCCCGGCATAAGATCAGGGCCTACAGCGATCTGTTAGCCCTTGTCCACAGTACTGCGATATATGGAAGCGGTTGAAAGGCCTGTTCTCAGCGTCTAGTTCATGTATGCCTCTGCCGTTATTGGCGCCACCTTATTTGTTCACTACTCTGTTGCGCTTCAAACAGCAGAACTTCCCACTCAGCTGCTGTACCCTTCACCACTACTCCAGTTCATTTTGTGCCGTCAGTTTCGCGTGTTAATAGCGGAAGTACACTGGAAATTGTATCTAGTAAGTTTCTAGTGGCCGGTCACGGTAGCCGAGCGGTCTAAGGCATGTACTGTCTTCGCTCGCTTGGAAACCGGGATCGTGGTTTCGAATCCCATTCACGGCATGGTTATTTAATTTGTGTGTGTGCGTTTTTCTGTGTTTGTGTACAGGTAGAGGCCTTGCGACGAGCTGATCACCCGCCCAAGGAGTCATACTGAATGTGTAAGATCTAGAAAAAACCGAAGTGAACGGAGAAGTTCATGGAGGTAGGCCTAGGCCCACTGGGGCTGTAGTGCCAAGGAAAAAAATAGTTTATAATGATGACGCAACTGTCTACGTCACTAACTGATGATGACGTACCCTCATTAGTTGGAGTATAAGACTACTGTCTTCTTTATTCTTACGCTAACCTAAACAGATACAGTGAAACCAGTCTAAGACAGAAATCACATTAACAGATGCTTGACTGTATACCAAAGTTTTTCTAGTTCTGAGCTGTACTAGTAGACTGAAAAATACTGTAAAATTTCATATAATTAAAAGAGCAAACAGAAAACAAGAAAGTTACGAGAAACAGTTCGATGATATATTTGTTTCCTGTTCATGCAATCTTCATCCTTACTGTATTTTTTTTTTATTGCTAGTGGGGTCGGACTAAGTCCCTTGTACTGTGGCCACTTCTGGCCTATTGTACCAGCCCCAGATGATAGATGAGGGTGATTGTGGAGCAGTTGGTGGAATGAAGATTGGCAGGGGAAACCGAAGTACTCGGAGAAAACCTGCCCCAGCGCCACTTTGTCCACCACAAATCCCACTTGACCAGACCCCGGGATCGAACCCGGGCCGCCGTGGTGGGAATCCAGCGACTAACCGCTTGAGCTATGGCGCGGCCCTTAATCCTGGTGGTCTCGAACCACGGACTTTTCTTTACAACGCCCGTGCCTTACCTCTAGACCACCAGAACATCTATTTAATGGCCCCATAGACACTAAGGGGCCCTGTACTTAGTGTGGTACTTCCCCCATGCTTGATTATCCGTCACTCTCACTCCTAAGCCTTTCTGTGCCACCCTTTCTTTATCTATCACGTTACATCCTTCCGTCTTTCCCTCATCCCATGTTTCTTCTCTCTACCTTTTCTTTTTGCTTTTCACATCTGTCTCCTTTATGTCTCCCACACATCTGTCACGTTCTTTGTCTCCCGTTTTTTAACTTTCTTTGCCCCCTTTCCTCCTCCTTTCTCTCTACATGCTTTGTCTGCCCCTATCTGTCTTTCCTTCCACGTTTAATTCTGTCTCCCGGTCTTCCTTTCTTTGTCCCTGACTTTCATTTCCTTCCAGCTGTGTTTCTGCTCCCGTTCTTTCTCTTTTCATGTTTATTTTCTTTCTTTCCTTATTTCTATCTTCCTTCAGTTCTTTCTATTTTTGGCCCTATCTTTCTTTCTATCCTTCCAGATTTCTTTACGTATCTCGTTCCCCCGCTCCGTCTTGCTTTCTGTCTTCTATTCTTTCCCTCCCCTGGTCCTTTCTGCCGTCTCTCTCTCTCCCTTTCTTTATATATTTTCATCTCTTCCCCTTCCTTGTTATATTCATTTCCCTTCAGCTGATTTCTGTACATAACAAACACATGGACCCGATTCCCCTCATAATGATGGCGTCAGGGTTTGTTCCGGTGGGCGGCGAATTCTTCAGCAGCCGCATGAATGGCTGTTGTGCAATGTGGGCAACACAAAGCACAGAGCGCTGTGATAGTGGGCAGTGGTTTCTGTATTCATGTGGCCAGATGAAGGGCCCACGCAGTAGCGTAGTTGGTTGAAACGCTATACGGGTTCGATTCCAGATGAGGTCATTCGATTTTTCAATTGACCTAAACCTTCCAGCCGCACTGTGGCCCGGGGTTCGACTCATCCTCTAACAGAAATGAGTACCAGGAAAATTCTTGGGGCAAAGGGCGGTCGACGCGTAGGGCTGACAACCTTACCGCTATCTGTGAACCGATGGTCTAGGAAATGTGGGAGCCTCGACGTCTCACAACCACATGGGCCTAAACGGCCTCTTACAGGGATAGCTTTACCTTTGCGTGGCGACAAGAAAGGACAGGCTGGGTCTAGATCCCATGCAGTATGAGCCCTGCCATACCCGGGTAGTAACTTGCAGTTCTCTCTCGTTTTAGGCATTATTTTACGGACGACAAGCAAGGCGTCTTTCAGTTGCTGTACTGTTTTTAATTTTTTTTTGTAATAATCGAGCTAGAACGTTAAAAATAGGCACTTTTAATCGTCAATTGCGGTTGTCACGTCTTGGGTTACGAAGCATGCGATGTATTTTGCTGTGGAAGTTTACGGTTGTTATGAAAAGTATCACTGCTTCCATCTTTACGATAATTGCTGGTTATTCGACCATTAGTACATAAAACTCAATTGAACAAATTTCTTCTTTATAAACTAGTCATAATAGTTGTTCTGCTAGTGAAGACGCTTCCCGTTTTGTATGATATTGAGGTTTTCAGATAGGTGTTTACAAGTGTTTTATAATCTGGTATATAACTTTCGCCGGAGTTACATCCCTCCTGCTGTTAATGGTTCATTACCGAGTTCACTAAACCCCACAACAGCTCCCTATTCCGAGCCAGTTGACCCCAGTCCACGTCCCAGCACACCAAAAATCTAAGATACATTTTAATATTATCATCCCATCTACTCCTAGGTAGTATACAGGCAAGCATCTCTTAATGCGATTTATGTTTTAGACTGGTTTCGCTGTATCTGTTCATGTTAGCATAAGAATAAAGAAGACAGTAGCCCTATACTCCAACTAATGTGGGAACGAGGGTACGTCATCATCAGTTAGTGACGTAGACAGTTGCGTCATCATTAGAAACTTTTTTTCCCTTGGCACTACAGCCCCAGTGGGCCTAGGCCTACCTCCATGAACTTCTCCGTTCACTTCGGTTTTTTCTAGATCTTACACATTCGGTAGGACTCCTTGGGCGGGTGATCAGCTCGTCGCAAGACCTCTACCTGTACACAAACACAGAAAAACGCACACACACAAACTAAACATCCATGCCGTGAGTGGGATTCGAACCCACGATCCCGGTTTCCAAGCGAGCGAAGACAGTACATGCCTTAGACCGCTCGGCTACCGTGACCGGCCACTAGAAACTTACTAGATACAATTTCCAGTGTACTTCCGCTATTAACACGCGAAACTGACGGCACAAAATGAACTGGAATAGTGGTGAAGGGTACAGCAGCTGAGTGGGAAGTTCTGCTGTTTGAAGCGCAACAGAGTAGTGAACAAATAAGGTGGCGCCAATAACGGCAGAGGCATACATGAACTAGACGCTGAGAACAGGCCTTTCAACCGCTTCCATATATCGCAGTACTGTGGACAAGGGCTAACAGATCGCTGTAGGCCCTGATCTTATGCCGGGCTTCTAGGTTGCGGCGGAGAGGTGGTGGTTGCAACTACATTGCGGGGGGGAGGGTGACGAAATCTGACGCCTTGTTACAACCCCTACACATTCTCCAACCCCTGTCTCAGTTACTGGGTTCTGTGAAACCTGCTGCTGAGGACGGCCAGGTATTGAAACGCGGACCGTAACATTATTTGGATCTGAGGTTCTCTCAGCGCCGAGTAAAAATTACTATCATCTGGGATGATGTGATGATTGATGATGACTGATCAATTCGAAAGAGATTGTCGTGGTATAATGGAAGTACTATCCCAGCATTTGCCTGGAGGGACTGAGGAAAGCCATTAAAATCCTGTCAGCATAGCCGGTGGCCCGGCCGAGATTCGAAATGAGGATCTCCTTATAGCGAGTCTAGAATGGTAATGCTATAAAACCTCACTGGGCGGCGATCAGCGTTTATGACACTCGATAAATCGAAATAAATTTTAAAGATTTCTCTCTCTCTCGGATGTTTTTATGTTTTTTTGTGATTCTCACAGTAAACTGTGATTGTTTCACTAAGCAGACCTAACCGTTTGGTATTTTTAATGGAGTAGCAGTTTGCTTACAGACTGCTACTGCCAAATTGCTGCTGGTTCTCGCCAGCACAGTGATTCCTGATTCCGAGTCCCACGGGACTCATGACCGTATTGTCACGTATTTTGGGGTGTGACTCTTTGAGTGGAGTTGGGTAGGATAATTGAATTTATTGACCGCTTACTCACACCACTCAGAACTACATATCTTTACAGCGCTATCGATGTCGCCTTGCGTGTTCCAGCCCTAAGTCTTCACTAGGTCGTATCCTGGCAGCGGATTTCTAACAGTCTCACTGTAACTACAACACACATAAAGTTATCAACCGAACAGGTTGCCATCTCTCTTCAGTCACCTTCGACTGCCGTCTCAAGAGACTCCCTCAGTTCTTATTCCCGCTGGCCTGAGATCTTCATTATATAGCCTCGGAGCGGATCCACAGAAAACACCGTTTCCATCGTTATCCCAACAATTCTTCTATTGTTGTCTACCTCGCCGTTGCATAGAAACGGCCGTTCTTCTCATGTTCCTGTTATGTTCATTGCCGGGGAAATGTGTTTACCAAGCCGTTACCTAGCAAATGGGCATCTGCTCTGACTCCACTATTCCGACTTTTAGCAGTCATATCACAATATTTTATTGTGTGACGGCTCTGGGAGCCAGACATAGAAAATATAGGAGGCTTAAACTTGACGGTGGTCAAACTTCTCTGTTCAAGTGACCAAACTGCCGTTGTAGCATAGGATACGTAAGATAGACATGATCTGCTTTGCAAAGCCTGTACTGGCAGAGGACTTTTATATAGAGCAAATGGAATAATTTTCAGTAACATGCTACATGTGCGATACGTACACTTGAAGAAAGGCCAAGTATGTCCATAAGAGATAAACCCATCTTCTCGTCGGAGAGAATGTTACATAAGGACTATAATCAGATGGGTTCAGTTGAAAAAAATCTATGGTCGTGAGTATCAAGGAGCTTGACGCCAAGACGAAGTGACTGGCGGTAAACCGCCAGTCGTAAAATAATTTGGACTCTTTATTTTGTTTACTGGGAAAGAGGAGATTAATTAGTAACACTGTTTAGATGAACTTCTGTCTACAAAGGTATGGAAACAAATACTAGATTAAACAAATGAAAATCCATTGGAAATGCAGCTCAGTTTCACCTTGGGCAGTGTTGTACTTGTTTCCTTCTTGCGCAGCAAGACGGTGATGATGTCACTGTTGGTGCCGCCAGTAAACAGGTCACGGACACGCCACCTACCTTCTTCTGTCACTGTGACCAAGACCTCTCGCTCGCCAGCCCNCCACATGACAGGATGGTGTACGTTATTTTGACTAGGACAACTGGAGCAGAGATGAGATCCATAAGTGAATAATTTCACGCGGCGTGATGGAGCGTTCGACAACCTGTGGTTCGCCGAGCCATGTTCGTACACTCTGAAACACCGAACAGGTTGGTCTGGAGCAGGTTGTTGCCAAACTTTACTGAACCACGAGCCACCGAGTCCGGACATTTGCTGCGGCGGATCACGCGAATATTAAACCAAATATTTTCAAGGAATTTGAATTCAACAATAGCGAAATTGTAGCCATTGGTTACTTCCGCATGGCGTTTAAAATGATATAATATTGTCACGATTTAGGGACGTGTGACTATAGACGGGGTATGGATGGGATATTGGATTTATTGGCCACTTTACGCACAATTCGGAACTACAAGCAATTACAGCACTAGTGCTAATCTCCACAATTTATAGTTCACTACAGCACCCGCTAACTTTTTCTGCCCGCTGTGTCAACAGTTGTTCCCTAGCAACGGCTTTAATAGTGCAGATTCTTCAGTTTCACGCTCTCAGGTCTTCTTGTCACAGCCGCCTGTGCAAAATTCTTGTCAACTCAACTATAGCGCCATCTCTTCTCAGCCTTCCTTGCAGAGCTCAGCTGAACTGCCAACCCTGAACTCTCTCTCACTTACCAGCTCTGCTAGCCTGGGATCCTAGTTAGATAGTCTCGTGGTGGGCCCAAAAAAAAAAAAAAATTACTTTCAATAGTTTCTCTATTTATGTAGGCTTGTTTACCGATCCGTTGCCTAGAAATGGCCATTTGTTGATTCATCTATTGCATAGCAACGGCAGTATTCGTTGTTTGTTTCGAGGTCTTTGCCTAGCAACGGGCCTATATGTCACAATAGAAAGATTTTCCTACGCAAATCTTATGTTTATCTGTGCTTAAGAAGAACGACTTTTTTCGTGGACAGCTAGAGGACCGCAGACCATGAATTTTGGAGATCAAGTCTGGGCATGTATTCGAGAGGTTCTCGATTTGAATCTCGGCCAAGACACGGGCTATCCTGAGTTTCTTCGTGGTTTTCTTCAGTCATTTCCAATTCATCAGTCATCCCATCCTATAGTCTAGGTACCAGGCAATTTGTTAAATAACCTACGAAAAATGCTCTGGAACTTGATTTCTCTTTTCCTGCGAAGGCCTTCCCGTTGTGTCTTTCCAGCACCAACTGCATAAAGCGAAGGACTGGATCCATGAATCGTAGCGTTAGCTTCCTCTCCCCTTGTGTTCTCAGTTGCCGCTACGTGTCCTGTCTCCGTCCCCTTTCGTATTCCACTATCGTATCACAACCGTTCTATCTACAGTCCTTTGTTGGACCTTGGCAGCTCTTTCAGTTTCTTAATCCATACAAAGTCAGGAGGACTCCTTGGACGGGGGATCAGTCCGTCACAAGGCCTCTACTGTACACAGGACAGGACAAACACAGAGTAAACGCACACAGGTCTCCGTGTCTCAAGTGGGAATCGAATCCACAATTCCAGGGTTTGAGCAGACAAAGACTGTTCATGCCTTAAGGTTCGGTCACACAGAGCGCTACGTACGCGACGCACGCTACGTACGCTATGTTCGCTATACGAACAGAAAAATATCTCGCTTTATTGCCAATGTGACTGGCCACACAGACTTCCGTACGCTACGTACGCTATGTTCCCTACGTTATCTGCGTCGTAGAGTGTACACAGCGTACGTAGAGTACGTAGCGAACATAGCGAACATAGCGTAACGCTCTGTGTGGCCGAACCTTTAGACAGCAAGGACACAATGATCGTCTATAGAAAATAAATAACAGTGTAAATCGTCAAACACCTTCGTTGTATAGGGTCTAATACTAGAATACTCTAGTTTACCCACACCCATCAATACTCCTCAGGTTCAAGTGATTTCCCGAACATTTTATTTTGAAATCCTTATAATGTCCTGTATATTCTTTCGTCGAAGTAGGAGACCATTTTTCACACACATACAAAACAACTAAAAAAAATAACAGGCATATTCTCCTCTGTGTGTATGTGTTTGTGTGCGCGCGAACGCGTTTGGCGGATTTAGAATAGCGTTAAAAAATTAAAACGTATTTGCTTTCAAAATCGTAAATAACTCTTAACGTTTGTTTATAAACTTGTCTAATTGAAGCAGTTGTAGAGTTAAGAACACTGTTTATTTTCAGCCGTGCTTATAGAAATGCATACGAAAGGTGAACTCACTTTAAACTCTTTAATCTCCGACATCACAGAGGGTTTTCCTTTGTGATACCTGCGTCTGTTTGTCCGGGATTGCCTGAATATAAACATCAGAGGGAAGAGTTGCAATAAACTGCGACGTATAAGGGCGGAAGATATTATTCAAATAAAGACCACATAAAGGCTTTGAATTGAAAGAAATAGTAATTTTCAAATCCATAAATAAACAACAATATTACATCATATTACGCTAGGTTGCCTTGAATTCAACAATTCAGTTTTTTCTTATACTATGCAGATAATATGACTAATATTTCATCAAATCATTTTGGTTTATTAAAGAACCTGTACTTAAGTTTTGGCTCCAAAAAGTTCGTTCTTAACTAAAATAAAATACATATGACAGTATGAAGAGTTCTATCAATAACTGGTCTAAGTGCATGGGGAAAACCCACCCCCTCTCATAATAATAATAATAATTCAATTCAATTCTTTAATAATAATAATAATAATAATAATAATAATAATAATAATAATAATGAAGAGTTCTATCTTTTGGGATATAACGCTGTGTAGTCCCTTGAAAATCAACCGATGTTTCGAAAGAATATGTCACTTCCATCTTCAGGGTAGAAGAATGAACTGAGCAAGAAACAGCGTGGGAGCAGCTGGGAAGCGGAAGCAACCCAATATATGTGACAGCATATTTAAATCATATTTACTGATATAAAACATCGCAGTTGCTCTGTCAACACAGCTGGAGTGAGAAGGGAAAGTCCAATTTTATAAAAGCGCGTGAAAACAAAAAAAAATCGTGGTTTTGTTTCCAGGAAACGAACGAACAGAGTTATGGGTAGCACTGGTTATGCTGCAGCTGTTCCCTGATGACATTTCAACAAGCAGAGTCATCATTAGAATTGTCTTTACTAAGTTGCTAGAGAAATTAAATTCTTTGAAGTTTTCGACATGTTTACAGAAACACAGAGATTTATATTAACGATTAAATATTTACTGATTAGTCTGTGGGTAAAACTGCAACGTGTTCAGACGGGATTAGCGAGGGTTTACTGTACATAATTTTCAGATAGCCTAGCATCTCTTAGGAGGGAAGTTCTGTAGAACATTCTCATTGGGCTAATGTCGAGATATGCACCTGCTCAAGCTGGTTCCTCGCTCACTGATTTTCTTATTTTTTCTTCTACCCTGAAGATGGAGGCGATACGTTCCTCTGAAACGTCAGTTAACACAATATCTACACGGCGCCATATCGCAGAAGACTGCTTTCTTTATAGTCACCGCCGTGAAAACCTCAAATCTCAATTTAAAACGTGTTTAAATCAAACATGCTGTTGAAACCGCATAGGTAACCTTTGTGTTAACCCCTTCATGTAAACACTGGTCTCAGACAAGGAGCTGCTATACTGTAGTAGGAAGGTCAAGAAAACCTGGAATGACTGAAATTAATTTGGAGACATCAGCTTCTGGTCTCTGCTGAGTGAGTATTCCGACTTGGTGGATGATGTCATGTCACCAGAGTTCTGGACAGAACCGTGACATGAAGATGGAAAATAGTTCTTCTGAAGTCGTGACAGTGTTCGAATATTTGGCAATGATTTTAATATATCAGATTTATGTTCGTGAAGAGATTAATAGCAGATTAACTTAAATTATGCTAATGCTTGCTACCAGCCGATCACAGTGGCCGTGGGGTCTAAGGGATGAACCGTCTTCGTCCTCTCGAACACTGGGATCGTGAGTTCGAATCACACTAGAGGCCTGGATGTCTGTGTGTTTATTATGTGTTTGTATAGGTAGCGGCCTTGCGACGGGCTGATCCATCGTCCAAGGAGTCCTACCAACTGTGTATACTAAACAAAAAATAAATTCCGTGGCCTCTAGTTCGCAAGCGAACTATACCGACCGCTGCTTGTCGGCGAAGTTAATGCCAACTTTTTCGGTTAGAGGATGTCACATGGTCAGCGCAACAGATCCCCACGGCCTTTAATCTCGGTTTTCTAGACCGGAGCCGCTATTTCCTTGAAACAGCTCCTCAATTATCCCCACGAGGCTGAATGGGCCCCGTTCCAGACCCACTAATACTCAGAAAATCTGGTAGCGCTGGGAATCGAACCCGAGACATCTGGATCTGTAGGCATGAACTCTGACCACTAGACCACAGAGGCGGTCACCGAATGTGTACAGGACTAAGAAATTGAACAAAGCGTTCAAGGTCCTAAGGTCTGTAGAGCCATAGAGAAAAAAATGCTTGCAACGATCCAGATAAGAATATTTCATGTCTGTTCCTGTCTAAGAAAGTAAAGATTTACTCACTCACTCATTCAGCTGAGCCCTTCCTGAGAATCTGTCACTTGTGCAGCTACTCAAGAACTCCCCAGCATTTTATGGAACCCGAAGGTCCGTTACCGTGTTCACAAGAGCCCTCCACTGGTCCCTATCCTGAAGCAAATCAATCAAATGCATACCATCCCATTCTTTCTCTCTAAGAACCATTTTAATATTATTCACCCACCTACCTCTTGGTCTTCCCACTAGTCTCCTTCCTTCCGGCTTTCCCACCAATAAAGTTCGAACATTTGCAAGTAGAGATTAAAATATTCAAAATTATAATTTTGCCTGTATTTTTGTATGCGTCTGAAATTTGCATCTCACACTAAGAAGAGGACATAGACTGAGGGTGCTGATGAGAATATTTTCACAAAAGAGGGGGTCAACTAACAGGAGACTGGAGATAGTTACGTAATGTGGAGCTTCTTCATTTTCCTGCTCACCAAATACTGCTAGTGTGATCAAGCCATGGAGAATGGGACTGGTCTGTAGCGGGCACTAGGACAAGAGAACGCCGTTCTGAGTCTGCCAGTTCAACCGATAAATATTTTCACTAAATGTAAATTTAAACTGCATGTTACACTTGTGTTCTGTACTGAGCATGCGCAGTAAAACACAAGAAGTTTACATGGTTAGAACGTGTTAATGCGGAACTGTCACATTTCAGCATTTCATGGGCAAATAAACAGTGGATGAGAGGGAACAGCTCGGTAATGGAGACGTGTCTATTTTGATAACCCGCCCACAGTGACTTGCCTCCGCTTCACCTGTGCATCATTCATTTAAACATGCAAATGTTATTCATACTGAAACATATAGCATGAAGAGAGAACCTCAGATCTCACGAAACTTCTGAATATTTTGAAAAAAAAAGTTGTCTTTGTTATTTAAAGCGACGTTGTCTCATGTCAGCGGGGCCGCCGGGGAGAGAGGATCAGGCGTCTGTCACCCACAAATTTGGGGGAAAGAATTTGCATTGAAAAAGAATGAAATACGTCAGCTATTAATATAAAAAAATAAGGGAATTAAGAGGAATATTCTTGGGCGATCCGTGAAGATATTTTTTAGCGGCTTAAGCCTAAATTTGTGTCCAAATTCTCTGGATTCTCTGCTCCTCCATATAAAATAAATTGCAATGATGTCCATATTTATCAGCATTATATCTGTAGTAACAACTCTGGCTATCCCACCAATATCCTATATGCATTCCTCTTCTCAATTTGTGCTACATGCCCTGCCAACCTCATCCTCCTTGACTTGAACATCGATGTAGTATAATACTCAGAATTACTTTACTGGGTTTCTGGACGTTATCCACGCCCGGTATTCCAGAAACCAGAAAACACAACTTTTCGGAAACTAGATCTTTTCCGTCCTCAGGTCAGTTTCTATGTGACCCAACAGAATAGGTGTCTTCCCCCCCCCCTCACCTGAGGAAAGAAAGATGTCAGGTCTCCGAAACGTGTTTTTTATTTTAATTTCTAAAATACCGGACGATGGACAAAGTCCAAAAACCGCAGTAATTCGGAGTGTTTGCTGTTTACCTACAAATTTTATTTGAAAAAAAATCTCGAAGTTTGCCTCGAGAAACGAATGCATGTCTTCATGTAAGGTGTCAGTGAATGTGTGGAAGTTGTGGATATACTCCAACAAAAAGCTCACAATATCGTCACATGTAAGGGGTGTGCGTAACTTATAGACGGGTTTTGGATTGGATGATTGGATTTATTGACACTTTATACACACAACTCGGGACTACAGGCAATAGAGCGTTATTGCTGATGTACACACTTTAGAGTTCACCGTTACACACGCACTGGGGTTCTCGGGCTTCATTAGTCGTATCCTGGCAACGGATTTATAACCGTCTCACAGTAACGCATGAAATCTTCCTTTCACAGCCTAATTCTTTGTCATTATTCTGCAACTGCCAACTGAACTGTATTCCTCTGCTCCAAGTTCATATCCCGGCAGGCTGGCGTCTCTCAAATCGATTCGACTGGAATACTGCTTCTCAGTAGAACTCTATTTTATAGCCACATTGCACACACCACCCATAAAACACAGTCTTTCTATTGTTGGGATGATATGTTTGCATCGCCGTTGTATAGCAACTGAAGTTACTCGATTGTTGCTTGCGTATTCATTGCAGCAGGAATGGGTTTACCGTGTCGTTGCTTAACAATGAACGTCTATTCTGACTTCACTATTCTGGCTTTTGGGCATCATGTCACAATATGAATACGGACAGACGGACGGATATATGGAGCTAATAGGAGAGTTTTTATGGGCCAAAAATGGAAAGGAGCATTCACAGTGGAGTACTTATATTTTCAAAACGCGTTATTTAGAGTTCTATATACCTCGGTGACGTCAATAACTTTTGCTGCCGGTACAAATCTTGTACGGACAATGCCACAGCTCGGGCAGTTAGGCTCTGGCCTCTTGTTGCTAAGTCTCAAGCTCAGTTTCATGTGAATAATTTGAGTTTCGTAGTGGAAGTGGCACTAGAACAAGTGCATCTCTGAGTTGCTTCGACTTTCCCCTGCTAGTCATCATTCAATAATTTTCCATTCTTATCTGTTGTCACCGCCTGAGGTGGGAAGTTGGCCGAGCACAGCAACCGCGCGTTCTAAGGCTCGAAAGCTGGGATCGTTGGTTCGAATCCCACTCAAGGCATGGATGTTTATCCACGTTTATTCTGTGTGTAGGTAGCGGCCTTACGACGTGCTGATCCCCCGTCTAGAAGTCCTATCGACTGTCTTAGGATTAAGAAGCTGAAGTGAAACAAAGCGTTTCACGGATGCCCTATGCACCAATGTGTGAGAGACGGGGAAAAGACAGGTGTGTGCAGTTACCCTAATCACGCAGCACATTATCAGTACTTCGGTCATAGGGACTTTATCTCTGACTCGACACTTGGCTGGTTGCAGAGTATAGGGGTTAGTTTACTTACTTCAGTACAGATTATGTTGAAGGAAAATTGAATTTGACGTTAAGTGTGTAAGTATGTGGAAAGTGAGACATTCGATTAATAATCCAAATGTGAATTTGTAGCTTTTCAGTCTGTTTGGGCCTACAAGTGGCATCTGCATTTTGTCGTAATAGAGCCACTTCCTCAAACGTATAAATGAAATTAAAAAATAAATTTGTATATTACAGACTTTATTTGACAGAGATTTCATATACGAATTATTTTGGGATCAAATCAATTTAAGTAGAATTTAAGGTGGTTATGAAGAGTCCTATCCTCTGGGATGTAGCGTCGTATACTCCATTGAAAGTCAACCTACGTTTCCGACTAACGTGTCAATCTTCAGGATCAAATAAGCCGAGCAAGATACCACCTGCTTTCACGCTGGCATCTTTCTCTGCTTATTCGACCCTGAGAATGGAGGCAATATGTTCATCCGAAACGTTGGTTGACTTTCAACGAATTACACAGCGTTGTATCCCAGAATATAGTACTTTTCAAGCCAATTTAATTTTGAGGGCAGCGTCAGAAATGCATACCACGGTTTGTAAAATTCACTCTATGAACCATACCTGATATATGCCATCAAAAGAATCCAAATTTTGTTAATCGTTTTCTGAAAACGCTCATATTGATTGTGGAAATCTGGTCTGGAATTATCAGTAAAGCTGCGGTTGAATGTTTATCATCGGGTGGATATGACAAACAAAACGCAGTCGCTATAAATAGAGTTAGGAATCCTAAATCCTGTGAATGATATATTAGTAAATACAGGCTTCATGGTCATTCTATTTAAAGCTGAATATATCTGAGAATTCCTAGGTTGCAAATACACATGTCAGTCTATAACAGCCTTCATGAAATTAACATTCCTAAGTAATTAATTGCCGGTCACGGTAGCCGAGCGGTCTAAGGCATGTACTGTCTGCGCTCTCTTTGAGTCCGGGATCGTGGGTTCGAATCCCACTCCGGGCATGGATGTTTAGTTTGTGTATGTGCGTTTTTCTGTGTTTGTGTACAGGTTGAGACCTTCCGACGAGCTGATCACCCGCCCAAGGAGTCCTACCGAATATATAAGATCTAGAAAAACCGAAGTGAATGGAGAATTTCATGGAGGTAGGCCTAGGCCCACTGGGGCTGTAGTGCCAAGGGGGGGGAAGTAATTAATTATACTGCATACACACATGTCTATAGAATTAAGAGACATTATAATACCCAGTATTATTAACCGTTTGATGCTTGAATTAATGGTGAATTTTCATAAATTTGAAACGAAAATTCGGTGGCATTTATAGCACATGGATATAATTTTGATTAATTTAAAGCGTAAGGTCTATTAGAAGCACGCGGAAGCAATAACAGACTTCAGAATCTCAGTATTAATTTTAAACATGAGGGAAGAGTCAAAGTTACCTTATGACTGGCGGTTTACCGCCAATCATTTCATCGTGGCAACATCGTGGATTCAGCTGACTCACAGTAGGGTCCAATTGTGGACTTCTGTGAACACGTAAATGAACTTTCGAGTTCCATAAAAAAACAGATGACAGTTTCTTGAAGATGGAAGCAGAACTTTCCTCCGAATCATCGGTAAGTGTCCACTGGATTATACGGCGTCACATTCTAGAAGACAATACTTTTCATATTCACAGTCGTGAGAACGTCGGATCCAAACAATTTCAGTTTTGGAGAGGGTCTTGTAAGGACACAAGAAATGAACTTCGTGAAAAATGGTGTTCGTCATTTGTTATTGCAAGAAATTCTTGTTTCTTGCTGGGACCGTTTCTGCTGATTACTTCTCGGCGTTACTCAAATTCTCGAGTTGTCTGTTACCGTCAGTGTGAAAGACAATAAACTGCTTCACACAGTTAACAGCAGCAGTGACTGATAAAAAATTGGTGCCTTACAAGTTATTAATGTTTTATGTCACGTTCATGAAACCTGTTCCAATGACGAAGTCACTTTTCTTCTTACTTAACCTTCAGCTATCACGTAAATCACCGTGTTATCCAATTGGTAGTTCTATTTTCAGTCGAATGTTGAAGCAGCGTGAATGTTTCTTCCCTCCTATGGAGACAATAATGACTTTCCAGACCAAATTCTTGAGGTCCAGAATTGAATATCTGAG
This sequence comes from Cryptotermes secundus, assembly GCF_002891405.2. Taxonomy (NCBI): domain Eukaryota; kingdom Metazoa; phylum Arthropoda; class Insecta; order Blattodea; family Kalotermitidae; genus Cryptotermes; species Cryptotermes secundus. The sequence goes on from NW_019733850.1 coordinate 346,200, forward strand.
CCGAGAGTGTCTGTCTTAACTTAAGTTTCCCTTCATTTCCTTCATTGTGTCAAGGATACGCTTGTCTTGTAAACTGCTTAAAGGCGCCACTTTTTCGGGGATCTAGCACTGCACAAAAGTTCAGTACAATTTCTAATATTAGGAAAGGGTTTCTCTCACAGAAATAAATACTTTGTTGTTGTTTGTGAGTTATTTCAAGACGTCAAAATCTCAGACTATAGAGCGTGGAATGTTAGGATGATTGGTCTGTAAGGAAGCGGAACTACTTGAGAGGAAGCTGTTGTTGTCTAAGCTAGGTTCTGTCCCAGTATTTACCTGAGAGAACCGAGGAAACACGAAACGTCTCAGTCAGTGTCCCCACCGATATTCGAAGAGAGCGCCGTATACAATTCGAGAGTGTTACACTGCTAAACCAAAGTGCTTGTCCTAGAACATAACACAAATTACTGTGTGTGCTTTAGGCAAATTAACATTTTAAGCTCAGTGGTTACTATATATACCACCTTCCTTAACGCACTAAAACTCTGAGTTGCGCCCACAGAACGTATTTTTGCGTTTCATATGGTTTTCACGACAAATAGCGATTGTTTCTCTAAACAGAATTTAAAGGTTCGTCTTTATAACGGAGATGTAATGTGTTTTCCGTGAGGTAAGAACTAAACTTCTGAATATTGTTTAGTAGAAAGAAAGTTTTTAAAGGATTAAAGTGAATCCACCCTTGTGCTTAATTGAAAAACATGTCATTAAGGCGTAGTGAGATTTGAAGTTATAACTTCGCGTGTTTTAACGTCGTTGCTAGATGGAGGCGAGTGTCCACTTATACGTATAGCTCGCTTGATCACTGTGGAAAGATTTGATGGTAGGCTGGGTGACCTTTAGAGCATATCTGGTCTCTGTTAAATAGAGAAAACTTATTCTCTGACAGGAATCGGGCTCCACTTATAGATCCCGTAATCTGGACACCACAGCCTACTTACTGAACTACCCAGAATGGAAACTTTGTTCCTTATCTGTATGAACTATTAACCTATAAATTACACTTCTATTTGTGTACAGACGGAATTACGCTAAAGGAACCAGTAAGAATAGATTCATTTCAGACCCATTTGGAATACTTAAATATATACTTACGAATTGTCTGAAAGAATAAGCCTATTTTTAAGTTTACAAAACAGAACTTTCCCCTTATAATCCTGACAAAAAAACTTTCTCTCTTGACAAGGTAACCTTTATTTTGAAACATTCATTCGTATCGTGTTCTGGGAGCCTGCGCCGTGTTGAAATCAACATAAGAAAGTCAGACGAACTTCACTTGTCTTTTCTAGTGGAGGTTATTACGTAAGCAACGCCCTCTCCGAGGTCGAGATGTCAGTGTTTGAATCATTGAAAAAGATCATCAGATGCCCTTCTACTTTACCCGGTAAACAGAGAAGAGCGAATCGCGTTGTTTCTCTTCACTTTCGATCTTCTGCTCCATGTCTCTGAATATTCCCTGCCAGTTCCGGCCCGATTTCCGAGGCGAAGGCATCGTGTTTTCTCCAAGGCACAAGAGCTTCTGAGGCAAACATGCTTATTTTAGCGATATGGTTTATTTCGCGATACAACTGTCTAAATTCGCCGTGGAATCAAGCATAACTCCGATATTAATTTTAACAAATCCTATTGGTGGCTCAGGAGACATACGTAAGGAGGGCGAACTGGCGGACGTGTTCCTCCCCACCTATGTTAATTATTTCCCTGCCCGGTGTTATTTTAACATTTTGAAGACAGAGCAGTAATTTGCTGCTGGCCCTCGCCAGCACACTCTTGGTTTCGTCTCCTGTCGGGGACACATGACCATATTTTTGTTCTTTCCAGGAACACACATGTTTGGAATTGGGGCATCCTATTCTGCGAGACGTGGGGTGTGACTACTGCTGTCGAATAAAGATTGAATTTCTTCTAAATTGTATATACAAATTCAGTTCTTACCTCACAGGAAACATATTACGTCTCCGCTACAAAGCCCAACCGGTTAATTCTGTTTAGGGAAACAGTCGCTGTTTACTGTGAGAACCATACGGAACACACACATATATTGTGTGGGCAGAATGCAGAGTTTTAGTACTGTAGGATGTAGGCCCATTGCTAAGTAATGACTGTAAACAACGGTCTTTGCTAAGTAATGACCATAAACAGCAGAGAACTTGTTTTCTAGCGGTCCGAGTGATAACCACGTGAGGCAACAATAAAAGTTATGGAAGCTACAGACTCTCGATGTCATGACAGAAAACATGTCGTGTGTAAGACTGCATATTCATTACCATCACTGGGCATGGAACGAATCACATTGAAAACATCTCTTCTGTTGTTCTTCATATACACTGGCACGGACCACAGCAGGAAACACATCCTCTCTCTTGTGTGTCGCTTACGCGAGAATGTGTTTAGCGTGCTTTGCATACCAACGGTCCGTGTGCGGACTACAGAAACCGCTGCTCCTGTATTGTTGGCCACGTGTGTTGCCGGCGTTGCCTAGTAATGGGTCGATACGTCACAATATTGAACCCCTGAGCTTTAAAAGGGTTAGACCATTTTTATAATTCTGCTCTCGACGCCTAGGTATAGCATGTGGCAGGACGTGTAATAGGGATTGTGGCGTGAGAAATTTATAAAAATATTCAATCGGAATAGCTGAAAGATTGGATTCATCAAGCTCACGAGAGATTCCAGTGGCATATTGTTTATACAGTAATGACCCAGTTTAGTTCCACAGATGGCTGGTAATTTCCTGAACAAAATTTATCAGAAGTGTCTTGTTCCATTCCTCACTCTGTCACACTCACCCGGAGCTACGTTTGCCTGCTGAGATACTAAACTCTTTACTACCTCCATTACTGTTATTTATTGTTTCGGAAGTTGTCTCACATTCGTCTCCATTTCAATTGCTCTCCACTTCGCCAGTGAACTGAATCACATGGGAGAACTTGATGTCATTAAGCAATGTACATTCTCCTAAACATTAGTGGACCAACTTCAGAACGTTGTGTTGCAGAAGACGACGACTTCGTAGGGGATTGCATTCTGCACGTTTTAATATCTTAACTCGATGGTTCTTATCGTCCTTTTCGTTACAATTGACAGCCGAAACGAATGCATTTATATTAGTCACCCATACATGTGACAGTACTAATGGTGTTTTCCTCTGTAGAATTTAAGATCCTTAAGGCGGTGGTTCTGGGACTTAACGCCGTGCGGTCCGGCTAATGGTTGGCTTCCAAAGTCACTTCTGATTCTATATAATCCCACGTCTTCGCAAGCCACTTTACTTGTGGTTCTGTATGGGTGTGAAACTTAGCGTCTGGCATTAAGTGAGGAACATAGACTGAGGGTGTTTGAGAACAGGGTGTTGAGAATATTTGGACCGAAGAGAGATGAAGTGACGGGAGGTTGGAGAAAACTGCATAATGAGGAGCTTCATAACTTGTACTCTTCTCCAAGTATAATTAGAATGATCAAGTCAAGGAGGATGAGATGGCCAGAGTATGTAGCACGAATAGGGGAGAAGATGAATTCATATACGAATATAACGTACGTTATTGTTGGGAAAGCCGAAAGGAAGGAGACCACTGGAAAGACGAAGACGTAGGTGGGTGGACAATATTAAAATGGAACTTAGAGAAATAGTATAGGATGTTATGAATTGCATTGATCTGGCTGGGAGTTGGGACTTCTGGGGGGCTCTTGTGAACACGGCAATGAAATTTCGGGTTCCAAAAAATGCTGGGAATTTCTTGAGTAGCTGCACAACTGGCCGCCCCTGAAAAAGGGCTCAGCTCCACGAAGTTAGTTTCGCAAGGCACTTGCCTTGCTTGATGCCTTTTTCGTCCTCGTTTCCTGCTTGGCTTTCTCTTTAGTCCTGAAGATGGAAGCTACATGTTCCACCGAAACCTCGACTGGTATTCAACGGGGAACACGGCTTTATATCCCAAGAGCAATTCTTCAGTATTTTTTTTCCCCCGGCATAGTTGGAGCTTCGCCAGCCGACACTTCTCCTATTAAGATAGAACACGAATTAGGGGAAGTGGTCACAAGACTGAGCTCCAGGAAAATCCGAGCAAAATCGCCCTGGGGAAAGAAACCCCTTATTGAATTAGTTTTCTTCCCTTTCGGCATGTCTCATCAAATTGAACATGTGATCGCGTTTCATCGTGTTTGACGTTTTGATATCGAGAGTCCCAGAAGATACTGGCGACTAAAACAGCAAAGCATGGACCTGCATTGGCGTAAGTTTATTTCTTCTTGAAAAGAAAAAAGTACCGCCAGACGCCTGCCAGCTCTTCTGATAAAGCTGAGGTCATCATGAGCGTCACCCTTGGCATATACCAAGGTTTTCTTGATATCCTTAGAAAATAGATTAGTGTAAATGTATATACTATTCATTAGCTGTAAACAAGTTTTGCAAAAACTTTCCATGCTAACACGTGTAATATCTTCTTGCATTTTATCTTCCTTTTCTACAGAGTGATAGCGCTCGTGACAGGTTGACCTCGGACAACAAATTGCGCCTGAGTCGCGTCTCAAATTCAGAGTTCTGGTTCGACACTCTTGAGGGCTCACGGTACTTCACAGTAAACACGTGATCATGTGCGGAAGAAAGTATCGACTTTTATGCAACGTCAGATATTGACTGGGTACAACCCAGCTTCATATTCAAGGGGTTACGGGTTCAATATTCTGCCTGGAGACGAGTGAATGTTTGCTCAGTCTGGCCAGTCAAATACCGGAAATGCATCTCAAATGAAGTCACGGCTGGTTCTTTACAAATCCGTCCGGGTTCATACTAACATTCAACGCTACAGAGTCTGAGATATTGACGGCCCGGTCGGGTAATGATTTGGTCTATTCTGTTTAGTAGATTATATTAGGGCTGCTCACAGTAGCTGCGCGGTCTTATGAACTGTTTTCGCTCGCTAGAACACTGAGATCATTTGTTCGAATCCCACTCAAAACATGCAAGTCTGTCTGTATTTATTCTGTGTTTCTGTTGTTCTGTATGTAGGTAGCGGCCTTGCGACGGGCTCAAACCCCGTCCAAGGGGTCCAACCGACTGCATATACGATTAAGAACTAAACAGGCGGCCAAGGTCCAACAAAAGGCTCCAGAGTCATAGATAGATAGATAGATAGATAGATACACGTAGATACATTATATCAGGAGCCGAGATAGTTAAGTCAGTATAGCGACGGGATACAGGCTGGACGGCCAGGGTTCAGTTCCCAGAAGGGGTAGCAAATTTACTCTACTGCATCCAGAGTGTCTCTGAGGCTCACCTAACCCGAATCCAGTGAGCATAGTGGGGTCTTTCCCTGGGAATAAAGCGGTCCCAGCGTGAAGCTGACGATTTCCTTCCTTCTGGTGTCCAGGTCAAGAATGGTGGAGATATACCTCCACTCCCCGATACGTCTCCATTATGCACGGGGACATCTTTACCTTTACCTTTAGATTATATTATGACCCTTTCAGTGCCTACTGGACTATAAAGTGCTGACTGGCCGGATGAGGACGCACAAATGATGAATTGGGATGGGTTTGGAACGCAGTTATCTTGACTTAATTGACATACTATCTCAACATTTTCCTGCAGAGACTAAGGAAAATTATAAAAACGTCAGTCAGGATGGTCGGTGTCCCGGACGGGGTTGGAACCGAACACTTCACGAGTAAATGTTGGGACTGTTTTTCCTATACCAACTTTGTTGGCCATCGTCGGATAAACCATAAATAAATAAGCAACATATTATTTTATCATTCTGTTCCTCTGCAACACTTGTACGTGGTAACAAGATCACAACGCATTTTCAGGATTCGATCTTTTCCAGTAAAAGTGTAGCTAAAGATGAAAGAAGTAAAGCTACCCCTGTAACAGGCCGTGAAGGCCCATATGGTTGTGAGACGTCGAGGTTACCACGTTTTGTAGACAGCCTGCTCAAAGATAGCATGAAGTTGTCAGCCTTACGCGCCGGCCGCTCTTTACCCTCCAGGAAGGTTCCTGGTACTCATTTCTGTTAGAGGCTGAGTCGATCGTAGGGACATATTGTGGGTGACTTAGGCCCACCCCACTAGCAATAAAAAAAGTCCCTTGTACTGCGGCCACTTCTGGCCTATTGTACCAGCCGCAGATGATAGGTGAGGGTGATTGTGGAGCAATTAGTGGAATGAAGATTGGCAGGGGAAACCGAATTATTCGGAGAAAACATGCCCCAGCGCCACTTTGTCCACCACAAATCCCTCTTGATCAGACCCGGGATCGAACCCGGGCCGCCACTGTGGGAAGCCAGCGACTAACCGTTTGAGCTATGGCGCGGCCAACTTATATGAACATTGTTGGTTGTGACACAGAACTGGTACACCATTGAAAGGATGAAACATTCTAAAGCCAAAAGAAAGTAATGAGAATTTCTTGTCTGTAGTGGTTATGATTTACGTCAACATAACCATACATGACGCGACGTAGTACCGTGCACTTATGAGACTGACATTTTCGAAAAATGACGGAGAAAATTGCACAGTGAAGAGCTCCATGATTTGTACTCTTCCGGATACAATTAGAATGAACAAATAAAAGTGGATGAGATGGGCAGGACATGTAGCAATTATGTGGGAAGAGGATCATATACAGACTTTTGATGGGACGTCCAGAAAGAAAGAGACCACTGGGAAGATTTCGACGTAGGTTGGAGGATATATTAAAATGGATAAAAGATTTTATGATATTGATTGGATTCATCTGCCCGAGGATGTGGGCCAGTAGCAAGATCTTCTGAGCACTGTAATGAACCTTCTGGCTTCGTAGAATATTGGGAAATTCTTGAGTAGCTGAGTTATTGGTAACTCACAAGAAGGACTCAGTTCCCAGGAGCTGGTTAGTTAAGAGCACCAGCAAAATGTGTCCTGTTATTATGTAATGTATTTCCCCCTTGGCACTACAGCCCCAGTGGGCCTAGGCCTACCTCCATGAACTCCGTTCACTTCGGTTTTTCTAAATCTTACACATTCGGTAGGACTCCTTGGGCGGGTCATCAGCTCGTCGCAAAGCCTCTACCTATAGACAAACACAGAAAAACGGTCACAAACATCCATGCCCTGAGTGGGATTCGAACCCACGATTCCGGCTTCCGAGCGAGCGAAGACAGTGCATGCCTTAGACCGCTCGGCTACCAGTAATGTATTTACTGGCGTAAAAATAATAATAATAATTTAGCTGATAAAATACAAAGAAAGAAATTTTCTGAAGGTATTAATTAATAAGTAGTATAACAACAAGTCTTATTTGTTATGTAGCATGAGCCTTCATACTACGATCTTCTTGTATGTGATACCTTGTAATGGCGAAAAGAATTGACCAAATTATACGGCTTTACATACCGGACGACTAAAGCTTCGATACCGCTATGAGATCTGAAATAATTTAAGAGGCCTCTATTGTAATGACTAAGGGCTATGACACCACATAATCTGGTAGGTGGTTACAAATAGTTCGTAGCTATGTACTGCTGCCATCTTCATGCTAGAATATGAAGGAAGAATGTTTTTCCAAAACATTGGTCTTGTAAGATTCCGAAATCCAGAAGAAATCTGTGTGAACTTTCAAAAAGATGAAAATATCAAATCCCTTATAACATTTCATCATTCCGAATCCTAAAATATTCATCTCCCAGAGCGACTTCTCGAAGATGGAGTCAGTATTTTCCTCCGATACGCTGGTTTTTATCTACCAGGCTACACGGTGTCATGTGCAAGAAGACCGCTCTCGTAATTCTTAATGTAGTTCGGGAAATAATTGTTCTTGTACGCTTTGGGAGGTTCTTCATTTGAAAATTTGCGTTCGATTCGATAGTGCGATCATTTCAGGGCTTCCCCCGAATCATTAGGTGCCCAGACTGACAAATCAGATGCATTTACCGTAATCAAGTTACATTCAGGACGGCCTTGTGTTCTTATTCTGTGCGATAATGAGTTGTATGCGCTTTGGGGTGGATGTGGTATGGAAAAGTCAGTCCTCATTCCACGCACCTGGTACGTATGTTGCAGTGTTTAGTGCGGAAAGTTGGTAGTATTGCTCATGTAACGAGGTGAAATGCAGGCCGTAAACACACATGTGGTCAGTTGTGCAGCAAGTACTCGTAATAGCAGAGAGAAGTAAAAGCAGCGGACGTATTTTCAGACCTGGCCCCTGGGTTGCGCTCACTATTCTCATATCACGCGTAAGTCTGCAACGTTGTAACATCACGTTTTTATAGAATACAAAATAACAACACGGAAACCATGCAAATATCTTCTTTAGGTTTCAATTTGAGAGCCATAAGTTCTTAACTTTTTGGAAATACCTCATGGACGTATCTCGACATATGACGTGTTCTTAGTATGCCGTTAATTACAAAACGTGACGAAGGCTACGAGACTTTGTGGTCATATCCCTTAAGTTTAACGTTACCAACTTTCTTAAGTAAAGTGTTCTTCACAATAATAGTAGGTAAAAGATAAAGCTATCCTTGTAACAGGCCGTGGAGGCCCATAGGGTTGTGAGACGTTGAGGCTCCCACATTTTCACTAGACAGTCGGCTCACAGATGGCGGTGAGGTCAACTATACGCGCAAGCCGCCCTTTAACCACAGGAAGATGATCATAATAATAATAATGATAAAGTAAAAAGTAAAGCTATCCCTGTAATAGGCCGTGAAGGCCAATAGGGTTGTGAGACGTTGAGGGTCCCACATTATCTAGACAGTCGGCTCAAAGATGGCGGTAAGGTTGTCAGCCGTACGCGCCGGCCTCGCTTTAATCCGCAGGGAAATTATTTAATTAATTCCTGGTACTCATTTCTGTTAGAGGCTGAGTCGATCCTAGGGTCATAGTGCGGCCGGAAGGATTAGGTCAATTGAAAAAATCCAATGATCTCATCGGGACTTGAACCCGCGACCTTCCGGCTTGTAGCATAGTGCCTCAACCAACTACACTACCGCGTGCCCCAATAATAATAGTAATAATAATAATAATAATAATAAGTAAATTTTTTCCTGTGCTTAATTAAGCACTATGCCGTGAAGATATATGGAGGACTGGAGGTATAGTTCCACAATTCTTGACCTTGGCATTACTTAGAGGTGAGGTCAGCTTCTCGCCCCGGCCACTTTACCTCCCGAAGAAGGAGCCCCCTGTATCCATTGGATAGGAGGCTGAGTGGACCGCAGAGCCGGTCTGGACGACGTGGAGAAGAGAAAAATCTTTTGCCTTGTCACGGAATCAAACGCCGGGCATCCAGCCCGTAGCTCTACCGACTGAGCTATCCCGACTCCACATAATAATAATAATAATAATAATAATAATAATAATAATATTTGTAAAAATTCACAGTATAAGCTAGCCTAGAAGAAATCTTCCAGATTTCTTTTCGGTTCGAATTTCGGCCGAGACATCGCCTGCTCAGGTTGTGATTCTTTTTTTATTTTCCTCAGTCCCTTCAGGGAAAGGCTGGGATAATTCTGCGATTAGATCACAAGCGCCTCCTCCCTAATCATCAAACAAATGCTGTATAATCTCGTTATTGAAAGCGTCGTTAAGCAACAAGAGCATTACAATTCAGTTCAGCTCTGTCCATGTATTAAAGTGCCTGCCAAGTGCAGTGTCCTTTGCAGCACGTGTAGCTCGTGCAGCCCGGAGTAGGCTCGACATGTTGTCAGCAGCGAGGAAGAAATTCACGGCGCGGGAACGTTAAGTATGGGCAAAACCAAGAGACCGGATATCCTGCTGTTTTTGCTGCTCAGAAGTATTGTGATTCCCTTCACTCTGTGGTGAAGAATTACAAGGAAACTTGCGAACATTTGCACTGGCGAGCAGTAGGAGCTGCTGCATGCCATTCCATTCAAGAGTCCCGGATTTATATTTCACCCCTATTAATTAATAAAAAGGGGGCACGCGGTAGCGTACTTGGTTGAGACACTATGCTACAAGCCGGAAGATCGCGGGATCGAATCCCGATGATGTCATAGGATCTTTTTCAATTGACCTATCCTTCTAGCCACACCATGGCCCTGGGGTCAACTTAACCTCTAACAGAAATGAGTAGCAGCAATATTCTTGGGGGTGAAGGGCGTCCGGAGCGTAAGTCTGACAACCTTACCGCCATCTGTGAGCCGATTATCTAAAGAAAATGTGGGAACCCTATGGGCCTCGAAGGACTGTTACAGGAATAGCTTTAGTTTACTTATTCAGTAATACAATTTGCTACAGTAACAATTCACGTCGAACTTGCGTTTCTAAAGGCTCGCGTATTTGAAGCAGAGAATATTCTTTTGCGGAAATTTATAACTTTTATAGCATATTGGCTTTATGACAACCTCCTTCAGTTTCTGCAGCATATTTGATCGGCGACATTTCTTCAAAAACGGCAAATAAACCGCCCAAGGAGTCGTACCGAATGTGTAAAATGTACTAAGCCGAACTGAAACGGAGGGTTTCATCGAAGTTGGCAAAGGCCCAAATTGGGGCTGTAGTTACAAAGGGGGGAAAAAAATATTATGAAAGCCTAAAAGAAGACCTAGAAGCAGATGGGAGGTTAAGATTGGGGTATATCTTAGAGAAAGAGGGTAGGAATGCGTGGACAGGAATTATCTGGCTCAGGATGAAGACCAATGGCATGGCCGCACTATAGCTCAAGCGGTTAGTCGCTGGCTTCTCACCGCGGCGGCCCGAGTTCGATCCCGGGTCTGGTCAAGTGGGATTTGTGGTGGACAAAGTGGCGCTGGGGAAGGTTGTCTCCAAGTAATTCGGCTTCCCCTGCCAATCTTCATTCCACCAATTGCTCCACAATCACCCTCACCTATCATCTGGGGCTGGTACAATAGGCCAGAAGTGGGCGCAGTACAAGGGACTTAGTCCCACCCCACTAGCAATAAAAAGAAAAAGACCAATGGCAGATGGATACGTAAGGAAACTCAGTGTTCCATAAGAGGCGTGTGATTTATTGAGTAGCTGGGTAAGTATTACCTATTGAAGATGGACGACAGGGGGGTTAGCTAACTAGGAAGTCATCCTGTGACTCGGAAGTGACCCTCGGACATCCCTGCAACTAGGAGGCACGCCCTCGTTAATTTGTTCTTGTAAACAGTGATGACATTGTAAAGAGACATCGCTTGCGCACTCCCGGTTTGTGGGCGTTTACTGAACTACGCGCGAAGTGGAAGAGCTAACACTTTCAAGGTGTGTCCTCATTCTGTTTACGAGACGCATAACTTCACGGTTTGCACGCTTCCCTCACCTTTATGTCAATTTATTAAGCATCGTCCTTACCAGCATTAGGTCTATTGAAACCTTTAAAGGATATTGCAACACAGAATTCTTCCGTTGTTTCACAGGTCTTCCTAAATTACTTTTATTCCTCTGGAATGTTTTAAATTCTTTAAGAGGTCTCCTGTCAACGTGTACTTTTGTATTTCTTCTGTGTATTATATTCGGTAAGTTATGTAATTGCAGGTCACGGTAGCTGAGCGGTCTAAGGCATGTACTGTCTTCGCTCGCTTGGAAACCGGGTTCGTGGGTTCGAATCCCACTCAGGGCATGGATGTTTAGTTTGTGTGCGCGTTTTTCTGTTTCTGTACAGGTAGAGGCCTTGCGACGAGCTGATCACCCGCCCAAGGAGTCCTACCGAATGTGTAAGATCTAGAAGAACCGAAGTGAACGGAGAAGTTCATGGAGGTAGGCCTAGGTCCACTGGGGCTGTAGTGCCAAGGAAAAAAAAGTTATGTAATTTGTGGAGTTTTTAGTTGCTTTATAACTTCTTTATTTATTTTACCGTCCGAAAGTTTGTCTCCCGCCTTTTTCCTGAGTATATCTCCTTGTGTATTTTTTTTCCTCGTCGGTTCTTATTTTCCATGTTATTTTACTGAAGGCAGCTAACTTATTTGTTGTGGTAAACTATTCGCACTCTCTATAACCACAATATCTTCGTAAATTACTTCCCATGCACTTCTTTATTTGTACTATAAAACCAAAATTGTTTAAAAAGAAGAATTATAAATGTTGGCGGGAACTACCTGTTTTGTACTAAATGTTTGTATGATCAGCCATTTTTCAGATAAGTAATAAAATGTGGTTTAAATTCCGTATATAAGTAGGGCTTATTCTGCACCAGAAAGAAACAAAAGTCAATTTAGCGTGCAAAATTTTACAGTAAACCTACCACGTTCAAATTCATCCGTAAAGCGTACGGACTTCTGAGTTGTAATTACGTGTAGTTAAGAATGAAGCCTACGTTTCGGACTTCAATAGCTTGTGCATCTTCAGGAATAAAAAGGAGGATGAGATGGGCAGGGTATGTAGCACGAATGGGGGAGAAGATGAATGCATATAGGATATTGATGGGAAAGCCGGAAGGAAAGAGACCACTTGGAAAACCAAGACGTAGGTGGGTGGACAATTTAAAAATGGATCTTGGAGAAATAGGATTGGATAGTGTGGATTGGATTGATCTGGCTCAGGATATGAACCAATGGAGGACTCATGTGAACACGGTAATGAAACTTCGTGTTCCATGTAATGCTGGAAAATTCTTGAGTAGCTGCACAAGTGGCGGCTTCTCAAGAAGGGCTCAGCTCCGTGAGTGAGTGAGCGTACATCTTCAGGTTCAAATGGTGGGCCAAGACAGAAACCAGCAGGAGCAGTCGATATGTTACTCTGAAACATAGTTACAACCCGGCACTACGCATAACTACATACATACGCATTGAGTTATCGCTAAAGACTTCAGTCCTTCGACCAGCAACGGCAAGTTTATGGAGAAATAACTTGCGTCTTTTCCGTAACGAGTCTGCCTTGCTCAATATTCCGTCCACAATGCCAGATAAGATTAACAGTGTCCTCGCAATGTTGCTCAGAGCAGGAAGTTATGTTGGTAGTACCGAAGGTGAGCGGGTTTGCCCCACACGGCCTTCTTTCTGTATTCCGAACCTGTGACAGGAGAGGTTCATTACTCTACGAGAGCCTTCTGGGTAGTAATGCACAGTAAAAGTTGACCCACTGCTTAATTAATTAAGCACTACGCCATGAAGGCGTATGGGAGAGTGGATATATAGACCCACGTTTTCTTGGCCTTGGTACTGATTGAAGGTGAGTGGTGAACTCTACACCGGTCTAACCATAAAAATCATAATTTTATGTGTTATGGACCCAGACTTTGGTTGTAAACCATCTTTAAATAATGATTCGTGTTTGCAATGTACGATTTAAAATCATAACACCATTATCATATTTCTTTCTATCTTTATTTTCCCCAATTTTCTCCTTCAGTTGTCATGGATTATGCCCCTGGACCCCCGAGAATATTGCTGTCTACGCGTTCATTTGTTTGTTTATTTANTTAGTAAATTATCTAGTAATTTAACGACGCTGTCAGTAACGAGACTATGTAGCGTCGATAATAAAAAAATCCGGGGCCTGTAGTCCGCAAACGAACTATACCGGCCGAGCAACCACCGCTTGTCGGCAAAGTTAGTACCAACTTTAGCGGATAGAGGGTGTCGCATGGTCAGCGCAACGAATTCCCACGGCCGTTAATTTCGGTTTTCTAGATCAAGAAAATTAATTTATATTGAGCAGTTTGTGTGATGAAAATTGGCAGGAGAAACTGAATACTTAGAAAAATACACCCCAGCGCCACTCTATCCAGCTTAAATCCCACTTGACGTGACTGAGGACCGAACCTGCGACTAACCGCCGTTATTATGGCACAAACTCCTGATAGCAGATTCGGAATTGAATCGTAACTAATGCTTTCCGAATTTAATATGCTGGCTTGCTCGTAAGGCTGACAACCTTCAGCTTCATCTTTGAGCCGATTGTATATGGAAAAACTTGGAAGCCTCGACGTCTCAGAAACCTGTGGGCCTTCACTGCCTGCTACACGGTAGGTTTACCTTATCTTACATTTCATGCGTCATGGATATAATTTCGATTTACTAGTGTCTTTGTAAGTTGCTTTAGATTCGTCACAGTTTTGGACATATCCGACGGAAATTGTTTAAGTATGCTTTGCGCGCATTTTCTGATCCTCTCTGCCCTTAAGCAGTCAGTCATTCAGACAAGATGTTCACGGGGTGTCGGTTCATCCAAACGGATGTCACGGCAGCGCGCTTGGAATCTCTGCACGTTAGCTTACGTGACAACTTCAAGAAGAGAAGCCAGAAACTGATTACAGTGGGACACAAAGATGTTTTATTTATGCGATATTAAAATAGCGGTTTATTAATGTTAGTTGTCGAGCACACAGAAAGTATAACTTGAAAGGTTCTCTTTTGCTTTTAAGTAAAGTGTTGAGAAACCAAATTGGAAGGATCTAAAAGTATGTCACGATGATATATTAACACAATTCTTGAGTTTTTACATATTATACGTACAGGCTGCATCTTCAGGTTCGACCATGATGATTGTACAGCTTCAGCAACCCCATATATTGTCACGTGTATGAGTAACTATAGACGGGGTTTGGATTGGTAATTCGATTTATTGACCACTTACAGATTATAACTAGAAGCAACTATAGCGCTATCACTATATCACACACTCTACACTTCATTACAGCACAAACAAACAAATGTTGATTTGATAGTATCTCTTTTGTCTTCTTGAGTATTATTATTGTGTTGACTGCTCAACACTCTACACTCTACAGTTCATTACAACACAAACAAAGAAATGTTGATATGATAGTATCTCTTTTGTCTTCTTCAGTATTATTGTTGTGTTGACTGCTCAACACTCTACACTCTACAATTCATTACAGCACAAACAAACTCATGTTGATATGATAGTATCTCTTTTGTCTTCTTCAGTATTATTGTTGTGTTGACTGCTCAACACTCTACACTCTACAATTCATTACAGCACAAACAAACAAATGTTGATTTGATAATGTCTCCTTTGTCTTCTTGAGTATTATTATTGTGTTGACTGCTCAACACTCTACACTCTACAGTTCATTACAACACAAACAAAGAAATGTTGATATGATACTATCTCTCTTGTCTTCTTGAGTATTATTATTGTGTTGAGTGTCCATCACTCTACACTCTACAATTCATTAGAGCACAAACAAACAAAGTTGATATGATATTATCTCTTGTCTTCTTGAGTATCATTATTACTGTGTTGACTGCTCAACACTCTACACTCTACAATTCATTACAGCACAAACAAACGCATGTTGATATGACAGTATCTCTTTTGTCTTCTTGAGTGTTATTATTGTGTTCACTGCTCATCACTCTACACTCTACACTTCATTACAACACAAAAAATTGTTGATATGATAGTATCTCTTTTGTCTTCTTGAGTATTATTGTTGTGTTGACTGCGCCATCTGAAAGCCCGCTAAGACACAAGTGGATGTATTCTTTGATTCAAACTCTCACCTCAATTCATCATGTTTTATATGCGGGCCGATATATAGTTAAACATACTGTTATGCAAATGATATTTGATTACCATTTCCATAGAACCGGCATGAGAACTATGCTAAGACTAAACAGTAAACCGACTAACACTGCCACACATAGACTAATTATATAAAGAATAGTGAAATTCCCCTCGAAAATTCAACTAAAATATTTGACATTTCTCATATCCAGCTGGAAGTTGTGTGGATAAAACTTCAGCTGATCTATTATGTGTTATAGCCTTTGAGGGACACTTTTAAATCACGATTTCACTGTATATTCATAGTGATGTTAAAAGTGCTGGAAAGGCAGCCTCACGGAAAAAGCATAATAGCAACAATAATAATTTAGAGATACATTTCTTCACAAGGTCAACATTGTAGTATCGATTGACTTACTGCCTTATGTTGCTGTCATCTTCTGATCCTATTATAAGTAACCAAGACTAGTTATTCACTTACTGATCACAATGGCCGTGCGGTCTAAGGAATGAACCATCTTCGCCTGCTCGAAAACTGAGATCATGGCTTTGAATCCTACTTCAGGCATATATGTCTGTATGCATTTATTCTGTGTTTGTGTTTGTGTTTGTGTTCTGTGTGTAGGTAGTGGCCTTGTGACGGGCTGATTCTCCGTCCAAAGGGTCTGACTGTGTATAGGATTAAGTAACTGAAAAAGCGTCCAAGGTCCAACTGAAGGACTGTAGACTAATATGTAGGTGAATGAATGAATTAATGAATTATCACTTATCTTCCTTGGAAACTGTAGGAAGATATGCCCGACAAACACTCTCCTGTATGATTTGAGGTTTTCACGGCGGTGACTATGAAGAAAACAGTCCGCTTGTACTGGTTCTCACGGTCTCTTCGCTTGCGGATTTTCTCATTTTCCCTTCTACCCTGAAGACGTAGGCGATAAGTTCCTCCGAAACGTCGGTTAGCACCACATCTACACGGTGCCACATCCCAGAAGACTGCTTTCTTGAAACACTTTCCTGCTTTACTAAATTTGCAATGACGTGCCTAGGCGTTGTTTCTAAGAAAATGAAACACATTAATCTGGGATATTAAGACTTGACAGCGTTCCTTCTCCCTCCTTAGAGTATGGACACGGTATTATTTTAAGGATGTATTTCGGATCTCTAACATGTAGACATGTGTGGACGCTTCTTCTGGTTCTGCGAATTACGTCAGCCAATCGTCAGATTTGAAGCGTTCTTATTGACAGGTTTTGATGGAGGTACGCCCGTGATGGATCTTGGGTTAACCGTCTTCTGCTGTAATAAAATTCTCACCGAGATCTTCTCATTTCTCTGCAGCTTATTCGGGAGAGAAAGCCTGGCTGATTTGTGGGTTTATCCAGCGGGTATCATGCGGGAGGAACGGAAGTAGACTGTGCTTCATCTGCCAAACTTATTACTTTTGTACGTCTGGGGAGTATTCTCAATCATCATAGCCCTACGTGGATACTTGGAAACTAATCCTTGTTATAAGGCAGTAAAATGATGGAACAAGTATAAAATTTTGTTGGATTTGAGGTCCTTATTGACGCGACTTTGAAGGAGTACGATCTTGCTTCCCTTCTCTTCGATTCTGAAAATGGAAACAGTAATTTCTTCCGAAACGTTGGTGGGCTTAAGCCGAATTACGTGGCATTATAGTCCAGAATATCGTATTCCTCAAGTGTCTAATTTTATTTATTTAGTCTTAAAGAAAATGGGAGCCGGGGTAGCTCAGTACAACGACTGGTTACGGGCTGGACGACCGAGGGGTCGGAATTCGAGTCCCAGCAAGGTCAAGAATTTTCTCTTCTTCACGTCATCCAGACCGGCCCTAGGGCCCACTCAGCCTCATATCAAATGGGTAACGGGTGTTCTTACCACGGGGGTAAAACGGCCGGGACGTGAAGCTGAGCACTCACCAACTATTGCCGAGGTCAAGAAAATATGGATGTTTACATCCACTCCCCCATACGCTTTCATGGCGCAGTGCTTAATTAGATAATCATAGGGACAAATTTACTTTTTTGGGCTATAGAATATCCTGTTTTCAAAATTAAGATTTAAATAACAAACTGTATTAATTTCAGGGAATATGAGATAGGGAAACCCAAAGACAAAGAATACTGAAAGTACAGCTTAAGATTTTATTAAGATACAACGTAAATCAATCCCTGTAACAGGCCGTGAAGGCCCATATGTTTGTGAAACGTCGAGGCTCCCACATTTTCTAGACAATCGGCATACAGATGGCTCACTGCAATTAGACTCCCAGAGATATACCATTAAATTACAAACGGAAAAGACACAGAGTTATGGGGAAAATCCAAGACGTGATGGAATTCAACGGAAGTTGAAACAGAACACAGAACTTTATTCTGGGAACAGCGGAAAGGAAATCTGTTGTTAGATATTTTTTGCGATACTTTCGAAAAGAGGATGTATTAACTCTCTTTTACTTTATTTGACTAGGATTTAAATAACTCAGATCATAGGATATAATATAGAATGATCAATAAATATCGAACTGAAAAGTATACGGAGGGAAATGCTCATACCTTAATTTGATGTAATGTCCCAGCATTTTCTGTTGGAGAGACCAAGGAATGCTCGTAGCAGAACATTTTCAGGTAACAGATCAATAACCCAATACTGAAAATCCTGAACTCCCAAATATTGTTCAGGGGTGCTACCCTGCGACTTTCTCTCATCTTCAACCCCCTCATGACTTAGGCTGTTGTCACACTGCAAGCGGCACGGGGCCCCTCGTGGCCAACGAAGTCCCGCCTTCCGTCCGTTGGAATCAATACCACAGCTAATTTATTTTGATCAGTGCTTGTCATCATGAAAACGCGCAGTTTGACCACATGCTTCACGCTCTTACAAGGACGCAGTAGAATATGCTTCGTTACTTCCTTCATCTGACAGACTGGTGCGCTGAAAGACAAACCGCTTTTTCTTCGCACTACGACCATAACCATTTAAAGACGCCAGCAGTGTGACCACAGTCATTAAAGCACGAATGTTTGATATTGTGACACATAGACCCGTTTCTAGGCAACGCCCGAAATACTCGCTCGCAACAATAGAACCAATGTCGCAAGACGTGTTTTCTGTATGGTTTGAATATATCCATTGCTAGATAACGGGCCAATAAACATATTCTTGACAACAAAAGGTGTTTTCCATGTAGTCCATGTACAGGAGTTGAAGACAATCGACACTACAGGAGGGTTCAATTGTTGAGTGTTAACCAGAGGACAACGGAAACTGAAGAATCTCCATTGCTAAGATTTGTTACCAGGAAACGTCTAGTGAAGACACGGCAGAGGAATAGCCATTGTGGAGACTGTTGCCGAGTAAAGACTAGTGGAAATAGACCAAGAAGACTTAGTGTTGAATGATTTGTGATGTAGAAATCAGCAATTGTGTAATAATTGTCTGTAGTTACGACATGTACGTACATCGTAAGTGGTCAGTAAATCTATTCGCCATTCCAAGTACCGTCTATAGTCACTATTACACTCGATAATATCGTGGCGTATAGATTCTGTAAATAACGGTCGTTGCTAAGTAACGCCCGCAACATACATGCACACGGAACAATAGAACAACGGGGTCGTTCAATTCGTTTCAATGCAACAGATCGGTAAATACGCCGCTACAAAAATAGTTATTGTTGGAAAAGGTGTTTTCTGTTCGGTCCGTGTCAAAGTGATTGTAATGAAGGGAATTTGGGCAACCAGTTCAGTTGAGGGTTGGCAGTCAGTTGAGCTGTGTAAGGGAGACTCAGAGAAGATGGCGCAATAGTTGAGTTGATAAGAATTCTGCACGGGCGACTGTGAAGATAGGACCTGAGCGCGGGAAGCTGAAGACTCTCCACTGTTAAAAGCCGTTGCCAGAGAAAGGCTGATGAAGACACAGCAGGCTAGAATAAAGGCTTAGCAGGTACTGTAGTGATTTGTAAAGTGTGGAGATTAGCGAGAGCGCTGTAATTGCTTGCAGTTGCGAGTGGCCTGTGAAAGTGGTCGGTAAATCCATTCACCAATTCATACCCCATCTGTCCTCATAGTCACTCAGATCGTGACAATATCGACTGACCGTCCGACGAGACTCCCAACCCGAAATTATCCTGCCCGCATAGCTTCGAGTGTCACTTCAGCCGGGTTCATGCGTGGCGCTACTTTGTATCTTTTAAATTGTCTGCTTGTAAATATGTTTTTGCTGAGGAAAAGAGGTTATCGACAAAATACGATATTCTGGTTTGGAATGCCGTGTAGATAGAAGAGACGCCGGCGTCTTGGAGGAATATTTCGCCTCCGTCTTCAGAGTAAAAAATAAACCAAACACGAAACAACCAGAAACGGGCGACAAGAAGAAGGCATCAGGTTTCTCCGAAACGTTGGGTTCATTCAGAACCACACGGAGTTACAATGAAGACATAGTCACAGACCTGAGAACTCCAAATCCAACAAAAAACTTGAGCCACTTGACATCGATTTTCATCATAAGAAGAGACAAGAGACAATATTGGGCATTTGTACAGAATTGGAAACTACTTTACTCAGTATTTTATTGTGTTGCTGAGTGCTGTTGTCTTACTTTAGTGACATAATTAGTTTTTTATTTTATTTCTTTAATAAAGCGGGTTTTGTGATCCATGTGTCCCATAAAGAATGCCGTCTTCTGGGATATGGCGCCGTTTACATTTTGTGTCAACCGACGTTTCGGAAGAATATATCGCCTCCATCTTCAGGGTAGAAAATTCTGCGAGCGAGGAACAAGCTTGCCCAGGTGGCTGCAGCTTTCATTCTCACCACTGTGAGAACCTCAAATCCGTATCGAATTATTATTTCCTTAAAGAGTATTAACCGATTAATTTTGTCTTGGAGACGTAGTGTGTTTTTACGAGGTGGGAGCTGAATTTTTAAAAATTATTTAGATTAACTAAGGCTATGAAGGTATAATTAACCCCTTGAATCAAGAGACAGAATGGGAAGTGACATTAGGAACTCATGGGTAACGCTACTTTTACGGGGAGGAAAATATGTGTGAACCTTCAATTCCTAAATTTTTCTGTTTCCTCCATCAAAACAGAGTGCCTCACACTATCCTGCCCAGCACTTCCTTTCTGGCCTTCTCTCTTCTGTATTTTTCAAAGGCCCAACTGCCATTTCGGTAGGCTTTCACGCCATTGCATTAAGTATATGCTGCAATGGCATCTATTGTACTTGTAGAACGCCGAAGTAGTTCTGAAGTGAGGGGCTTGGAATCTGAACGGAAATGTTATCCTAGTTTATGGAAGTGCGCGAAATGTGCTGTAAGCCTCACTACTGATCAATACCACTCCTTATGTCACTACTCGATGTGTTTGAATCGCTCCATAGGCACTTAAACATTCTTCCCAGTACAGCGTGCTTCTTGTCGGAATCGAGACACGTGTCTCATGAGTGGATCAGTGGAGAAGTCATCTGTGGAAAGAGTCGCTAGAGATGGGAATCGTTATACAGTATGCGCCAAAATATACAATACTGAAATGAGAAGACGTCCTGTTGATACCACTGACTATTCATGTGAAGGCCCCTTGCACGACAGAACCTTCTCAAATCCTGAAGAAATGGTCCAGTCACCATGTCCCTGTAGCGTTCTTGGGTGACGGTAAGAACATTGCCTTCCTCACCCTCAATGAAATAGGGGCCTAATATACCGTGAGCTGAGACGGCACACCATATCGTCACACGTGTACTGTGTAGCGGTTTCTGGACGATAACATCTGGCCGCTCAAAACCAAGGAAGCGAGTTGTCTGGCGACCACTTCCGTATGAGCGGAAATAATACTCAACTATGAATACTTTTTCCTCCGTCGAGAGACCCATTTCCAACAACTGCACAACATAACTTCCTTTTCACTACTGGGAACACGTGCGGCTGGAGCCAGCTGGAGCTGTGCCCCATCGGCAAACGCACATGCGCGAGTTTCAGTACTGCATTTTTGGCGCATACTGTACTTTCCGTTGATATTTCAACGGGAATTTCACTGGTGTTGCTAATACAAGCTGAAGAGCCCAGTAACATCTGTACAAGACACGTTTCAGCGTTCCGTGCTACTAACAGTCTATGTGGAAAGTGGTAAAATTTGATTTGAACTCCACATAAATAAAATTTATAATGGCTTGATACAATTCTCCTGATAAATATCGGCGTAGAATCTCAATACTTAATTTAATCGAAATCCGTTTAGAAGTTTCCGAGATGTGTCAAGAAATGGGACAGTTTTATTTGAACTTTTATATACAATTCATTTCATTTCTTTCTTGCACGTTCAAATATTCGAAAGAAATAAGATCTAAAAGTCTGTGATGACGGTAAATTGTTACAATTAATATGTTGTTGGACATTATCCATCATCTTGTCTGTTCTTAAAAAACCGTCCTGTTTCTTTTTCAAAACACAACGTTTCGGAGACTGGATTCTGTCCCCGTCCTCAGGTAAAACCTACTCAGTTGGGTCCAATAGACAGAGCTAGCCCCTAGCACCCAAAACGATGCTTTCTTAAATAAAAGCATGACGGTGTTTTAGATAAAGACAGGACGACGGATAATGTCCACAAATATAATATCTGTATCAATGTACCATCGTCTTTTATTTATTTCTCGACGCCTTAGAATTCAAACATTTTACCAACATTTACGTTATTTCATTACTCGCCCAAGTCGAACAGGTTGGCTTAGTGATGACATTCTAGACTCGTATTCCGGAGGTTCTTGGTTCGAATATGAACAGGCACATCGGCTAACGCGATTAAGATATTTCGTGGATTTTATCAGTCCTTCCAGGCAAGTCCCTACATAATATCTCTATTAGCCCATTACTGTTCCTCTCCAAGCCCTTTTTAATTCATCATTGATCTGTCATCCTGCTGCTCGACTCGACTACTGACAGTTTATTGAATAACCCACAAAAAATGACTGGTCCAAGCCGTACTGCATTCCGTAGTTAGTTCTCGTGTTACACTTATTTATGATTACATCTTAAGGTTGGGGCAGAAGACTCAGACTACGTGATTGATTACGTCGCTTTAATTACTGAACGAGAGAGATGGCCTAATAGAGATGTCGGCTTAATCACTGTCGACAAACATGTTATCGATACGTCATCTATTTCTTGTTTTTGCTGAACTACCTTGCCTCTGTTCCGACGCGCAAATTGATCTTCTGAATTGAATTATAATCGATGAACCCATGCAGATAAGTATCTATCTATCTATCCATCCATCTACTTGCTTTATACTGGTTTATTTCTTGGTTTATTCTTCGACCCCGAGGACGAATGTGATATATTCCACCGAAAAGTTGGTTGATTTTCAACAAACTGCATGTTATGATATCCCACAAGCTAGAACTGTCCAGAAATATCAAAATCTGCAAGCTTCACATCTTTATTATTTGTATTGTCACGTGATGATAGTGTATGACTAGATCGGGTTTGCATTAGTAATCTGATTTATTGGGCTCTTTAATACGGCGCTTGCCTACACCTTACAGTTCACTATTGCACATACACACTCACACACACACACACACACACACACACACGCGCCCTAGTGTCCACAGTCACGTCTTCGTTAGCCGTTGCTTGGTAGCGGCTTCCAACGGCGGACGTTCCCCTTTCTCTGGGTTCCCGAATTGTTCCCGGCTTCAGCTATCAGCTGCTAACAGCAACAGCTCACCACTGAACCCCAGCAGTTCTCTGACTAACTCAGTTACTTACCAAGCAACTACACTCATCAACTGATTCGCTCCACTGACTTTCACTAATTAACTATCCTGTTCCATAACATTTCGGCACTGACGACACTGAAAACACCCTTCCTCTCTTTCTCTTTGCGTGTCATTACCTAGTAACAGCCGTTGTCTAATTTGTTTTGCAGTCGTTGCCTAGCAATGGGTCTACATGCCACAATATTGTTGGGCTGATAAGATCAAATTGAAAGTCGTGGATAGGGTACGTAGCACGTATTTAAGAGATAATAAGTGCACTAGACATTTTAGTGTGATAATCTGAAGTAAGAAACCATTACTCAGACCTAGCTGTAGATGGGAGGATAATATTGAAATTGATCTTAGGGAGGTGTGGTGTGAGGTTGACGCCTGGTTTATGCGGCTCAGGTAGGGTCCAACAGTGAGCTCGTATGAACATGGTAATTAGCCATAAAACTCCATAAAAGACTGGTATTGTACTGGCGAGGGCCAGCATCAATATACTTTGTTGGCCAAGTTCAGAAGTTGTTTGCTTTTTAAAGGGACCTAACTCTATGAAGTTAGGAGTTTTCATGTTTATATATCTCAACACAGCCCCTTAAATGATCCCTTATAGGAACTACCTAAAAATTAAGAACTTCCTTGCGTGAGTCAGATTCAAACCCAGGGTCTGCATGTTTAAATAATAATGATTGTCCAACTGTCATCAGATTGTTCAATGGTTTTGAAATTAGATGTATGAATTTCATTCAGAAAAATATATTATTGCCATCATAGTTGTTTATTGAATCTACAAATTACGCCTGATGGGCAACCCACAGGACACATGAGCATGATGAGTTGCCTAGTTAACGGGGACGTGAATAATTATTCCGTATCCTGCGGTTTAACGAGCACATATAAGCCGCATAACATCGGTAGCGGTTTGCAGTCACAGATATGAGCGTTTTATATCGCCTGTCTGCCTGGTTTGACGTCAGCACCAGGAAGCACTTCTGAGCATTGCAATAAAACAGGGGAAACTAGTCACAAAGGAGACTTTATTCCTCAACTCTTTAAACCACAGTGGTTATTATGCTTACCACCTGCTTTAACGTAAAAAAATATTCTGTATTTCTCTCACAGAGTACATTTATTTAATTCATATGCTTATCACAATAAACAGCCATTGCCCCTATACAGCATTGATTAGTTTGGTTTTGTAACGCAGACGAAGTCTGCTTTCTGTGAAGCAGGTACCGAATACTTAAATATTATTTAGATTAATTTCGCGCTACAATAAATAATAAATAAAATATTCCAAGTAAGCGGCCGAGTAGAAATCAATCGTAGTAATAAACGGCTTCTTCTTACCCTTCTTTTTCCTGTCACCTCAAATGTTGGATAATGTCCAAAAGCCCAGTAATCCCGAAACCTAAAATATTTTCTATTCATCTATCGCAATGACCATGTAGCATAGCAGTCATAAAATCTATACAGGGTGTCCCAGGAGGAAATGTTAGTATTCTGGGAGGTCATAGTATCGGTCATTCTAAGCAAAAAAAAAGTGAATATGTACATACGTCCTTATTCCAAAATGTTTCCGGGATAGAACTACTTCACTGTACAGTTCCAGAATTGTTGGTAAGCAAGAGATATTACGTACTGTTTCTAATGCCGGTATTTATTGTTCAAGTGACAAAGTTGGTACAGTTTGTTTAAAAAATTCCACTGTCAACATCAATGTACTTTGCAACTCGTGTGGGGACATGGCGTGTTGCTCGTCTGTACAGTGTACAATGAAATAGCTCTATCTCGGAAACCGTTCAGAATGACATATATACATATACACTATTTTTTTTGTTTAAAATAGCCGATATTATGACCTCCCAGAATATTGACCTTTCCTCCCGGGACCCTCAGTATACGTTTCGAGAGAAGCAACAGTAAGGTTAGGAATCGCTGCTGTTGTCCAAGTATTTAAACTCTCTTGTGCTGGCTAGAATTCGGTATTTATCCGAAAGGTGCTCCCAAACCCGATGAAGGATTTCAGTAATTTCCTTCCATCCTAGAACAAATGTTAAGTTGGTAAAAATTCTAGGTCGCACTGCGTGTTTCACATGCAGCCCTCCCAATGGTATACGAACATTTCTCCATAATGCAACCCTCCCAACGCTAATATCAAAATACCGATATGTCACTCTAAAGATCTAGCGAAATTCCCACAGCTTTACCTCATTCACTTCCCAACATTCTACCTTTCCTTCAGCTTACCCCAACTAGAAGGACGAACGAGCACTACTTGAACATGAGACCCTAAAAAATATGTTTGTCACCACCCCCTCACCTACCCCCCCTCTCTTTTTTGCTGTTTCAGTGGATCAGTACAATTGAATTTGCTTTTGTCTGTGTAAGTGAAGGACTGATCACTTTGTGAACAGATCACTTGTACTGATTTCTTTCTTCGCATTTCCAGTTTAATAAACAAGTCTGAGTCGAAATTTAAAAGAAATGAACTGAATTAACGGGGATAACAGTTTTGGTATGATCATACCGCCATGACCCGAACAGCCAGGATTAGATAAAGCCCTGTCTTGCACACAAAATATAAAGGTTATATCATCGTACCTCAGCCTTCAGGGCCTCGTTTATGAAAACGGCGCGCGTTACATAAAAATGCTATTGTTATTAACGTGACGTGAAATGCGGCGTTAAACGCTTAATTTCTGTATAATTCACCACATTTTAGTTGTTCGGTTGCGTACAATTTTTATACATAATATGTATTATCCTCCAACAAAGAATAGGCCAGGCAGTAATTAAGTGCAAACTGAAAACAGCGGTATGATTTTCAGGTGACTCTTAACCTTGCCGTCTTTACATCAAACCTCAATGTTTCCTTAAATGAACAGTACAATAGTAAAAGTCGATCAATGCTACCCACAACCTGCTTTGCCCTCTCTTCGTTTGAGAATAGTATTATGTTTATGATTTGTGTACTAAACGTCACAAGTCTCTCTTCAACGATTTCTTAATTATCGCCTTGAAACCGAAGACTAAAGGACATTTTAATCAAATAAATTATATCCATATTTTATATTTACAAAAATATTATCAGGACAATAGTTTTGTACTTTTCCAGAGTCTGTTATCATACATCGTATAGTGATGCTCATTTAAATTGCGACAGTGTTGTTCCCACGTTACAAGTTCACGCTTTCACCATGTTGTTACTATCTAGCTACCTCTGTAACAGGCCGTGGAGGCCTATAGGGTTGTGAGACGTCGAAGCTCCCATGTTTTCTAGACAATCAGCTCACAAATGGCTGTGAAGTTGTCAGCCTTAAGCGCCGACCTCCCGTTATCCCCAGGAAGATTACTGGTGCTCATTTCTGTTAGATGCTCTGTCTACCCCAGAGCCACAGTGCGGCTGGAAGGATTAGTTCATTTCAAAATTCCTATGACATCCTCGGGAATCGAACTCTCCACCTTCCACCTTGTAGAATATTGCCACAATATTGTTACTACTTACAGGAAATTAAAAAGTTATGACATTGGTGTACCATCCAATGATAATTTTGTGCAAAATTTAGTTAAATTCCGTCATCTAATTCAACAGTTGAAATGGTAGGTATCTTAGACAGCATAGTGATCTCATAAGCCTAGTCCTTTTAGCCCCCTTCTTTGTCATGAAAAAATAAAAGGAGGTTCATGATCATCGCGTTTCTGTCTGTGTATCCTCCTATCGTTGCTAAACAACTGCCCAAACAAGATCGCGCGCAATGAGTGCACAGGCAACAATAGAGAAACGGTTTGACACGGTGTTTTCAATGCGATCCATGTTGTATCAAACACTTGATGTGTAGTCTACTTTTAAGGAAGGAAATTGGCTAGAATTCCTGAGAATGTGTATGGAAACCGTGCCTCTGACGTGCTGTTATGTTTACAAACGCATCCAGCTGGCCTGGTCTTGTGCCTGGTGATCTGATATCAACATGTGGTTTGTTTTTGTTAGGCAAAGTTAAACAAATGCGACCGCTCTTGTGAATCATGCTAAACGCTATCTAGTGTTGGGTCTCACAGGTAGAGAGGTCAGGACGTGACAGTGTCCCCTGATCCCTGCAGGTCAAAACAGTTTCTCGGTTTGTTACGTAAGCTGCGGAAGATCCCACCGGAATCTGCGACTTCTATTCTCTGCAGGCTCTCAATAATGTCCCAATCTGATTTATTGGAATACAACTTTATTGCAGAACGCAGCTATCAATCAGTGTGCAAAAACGTTTGATAATAACATTACTCTGAATTCAAGGGAGAAATTATATGAGAGTTTGAAATAACTTTCCGCATGAAAGAATTTGTTAATAAACCCATTCTGATCTTCATATACCCGTATATACTCGTATACGTGCCGATCACAATGGCCGCGTCGTCTAAGGCATGAACTGTCTTCTCCCGCTCACACACTGGTATCGTGGGTTCGAATTCCACTTGTGGCATGGATGTTTATGTGCGTTTATTCTGTCTGTATGTAGCGGCGTTGTGACGGGCCGATCCCCCGTCCAAGGAGACCTACCGACTGTGTAAAAGAGCAAGAAACTGAAAAAGAGGCCAAGGCCCAACAAAGGGCTGTATAATTATTCGTATATATGACCGTCAACAATTTTGTATTATGTCACTTGTGCAATTATTGAGCTGTTTCAGTTGCCATCAGCAAACGACGCCATTTTGCAGGCTCTCGCAGAAGTGGTACGAAGCTCTGAAACTTTCTCTTCCTGAAATTTTAGAAATTCATGTCTTAATCTGTTATTCTGAGTTTTTGGTGACTTCTAGCTGCAGTTGGTAAAGAGCATCAAATAGTTCAGTTCAGTTGTCAGCGGATAGTATAACAATTCATTTTCACTGATATACTAACACCGAAGATGTTCAGGCAATTCCTTATGAGTGGGACATCTCGTTTCAGGTTTGGAGAAGGTTAAATGCATAATAAAAACGTAAAGGTGTCCCTGTGCCTATCTAATTAAACTCTACGCCATGAAGGCGTATGGGGAAGTGATTGTATACATCCACATTTTCCTTGACCTCGGCACTAGCTGGAGATAAGTGTTCAGCTTCACGCCCCTGCTGCTTTACCCCTGGGCAAAGAGCCCTCGGTACCCATTGGATAGGAGGTTGGGTGGACCCCAAAGCCGGTCTTAGCGAAGTGGAGAAGAGAAAATACTTAGCCCTACCGGGACCTGAACTCCGACCACTCGGTCGTTCAACCCGTACCCATTCGCTACACCGACTCCGCTATCTCGGCTCCTAAGTGCATAATAGGAATGTAGTTTATGTTGTCACGTGATTAGGGGTATTGTAGGCGGGGTTTGGCCTGGTAATAGGATTTGTTGAACACTTACAGAACGTAACTACAAGTAACTATAGCGATATCACTAATTCACACTCTGCAGTTCACTACAGCACACACTTAAGTCTTCTCAATCTGCTGTGTGTTCACCGGTTGTCTGGCATCGGCTTCAAATAATGCCCTCTGCTACCGTGCTTGCATTCTTACCATTGGCAACTGTCTTACAACTGTCGATTCTCAGCTCAACTCGATCGGTCGAGTGATATAGCCTCGTAGCGGACCACATAGAAAACACCGCTTCCAACAGTTCTACTATTGTTTCGTCACGCAGCTATCGCACGGACCGTGAAGAGAACACTGATCCCAGTTAATTCCTCGGTGCGTGTTAGGAATCTGTTGCCTAGCAACGGACTTTTTTTACAGAGTCATTACTTAGCAACGGATCTACATGCTACAAAATTATGAACAGAAAATGATTTTTTTAAAAGATAATATTTTATTTTAAGTAATGTGTTTTATTCTTCCGTATTTGTATTTAAGGCAACGAAAAAGTAATGGTGTTATCTATCGCGGCATCCAGAACACATACACAGTGCAGTTCTATGCATTTCTACTCTGCTGCTCCAAACAACGTTCCTACCTTGTCCCGAAAGAGCAATTAATTTTGCTACAACATGTTCATTTAAAAAACGTTTGTGACCTTTAAAAGCCCCTACAACCAACTCTATCTCGTATGTGTTCAGTAGCTCTTCATTAAAAGCTATCAGCGTGTTAGCATTCAACATAGCTTTATTTGCAATTTTGCTACGTGTTATATTAAAAACTCAGTTTTATAAATGCCCGGTGCATGTATGTCACTAAACATTTTAATAATGGATTTTACTTAGTTAAATCTAACAACAGAATTGTAATGTTTATGTAAATAACATTTTTAATTGGGATTTGGGTCTTTTACTGGTTTTATTGTCAGCTAAATACAACAGGATATTGTTCAGCGTTATTGGACTCAACATGTATACGTATGTTGCCACCAGAGCGAGTTGCTGCAGCAACTCTGGTGACAAAGTTAGGAACTAATAACAGTAGTTGGGTCAGGGAACAATACGACACGATGTTGTTGGAATGATTGTCATTAGACTGTGTTTCCTCCCTTTACTGACAGTTTCAATTTGTGGATGTACACCCAACTGAGCTTTGTTTCATCGCAAATACAGATATTGTCATACAGACCTGGGCATTCACATTCACTTATTAGCTCCTTAACACGCGCGCTTAAAGAACACGTCACGATGGCTCAAACGGTAAAGATTTCTGACTCGTATTGGGGACATATCTTGTCCGAGGCTCTGCCGGGACACCGGCTAACCTAATTGAGGCTTGTCGTGGGCTTCGTCAGTCCTTTCAGGCAAGGGCTGGGATAATACCTTGATTCGGCTACAACTGCTTCCTTCCAAATCCTTTCCAATTCATCATCATTCATCTTACCACTCAACTCTTATATTATCTTGATACTGAAAACGTCATGAAGTCGCTAAAAGTCATAACCCAAAAGACCACACTGAAGTGTTGTCATTAACTGAATAAATACTTGGGAGAGTTAGTAAATAGGTCACAAATGGATATAGAACATAAAACATGTGTTATTAGAACCAGGGGAAAAAGTTTATTTCTCGATATGTCCTCCGCCAATTTTGATACGCTTATCCCATCGCTTTGCCAGTGCGTCGAATCCCGTAACGTATAAGTCTTTTGGCTGTTGTCTCATCCACTTCCGCACTTTGTCGGGCATCATCTGCTACTTTCGAGCGTCCTTGAGAGAACCACATTACACGCCAAATACTTCCCACTTAAACAGGAAATATTTATTTTTTAATATTCTTTGCATTTAGTCCTTTTGACCACAAGAAACGCACATCAGAACTCTGTTTTTTAGTAGTATACCCCTCAATCACGGTCACCATTTTGACTACTGAAACCAGCCTCTGAACATGCATCTGCTACCTAGACCGTCATGAAGCTGGACCGTGCTGCTACCTAGTGATACACACACATAACCTGTTACGTCCATTACAGCTGTTTTACTTCCATTTGTGGCCTATTTACTGACTCCCTCGTAAGTGTCAGCCAGTATCATCAGTTATGGAAAATGATTTTCTAGATTTATGGATTGGCAAACGATAAGACCGAACATGGCTGTTGAATGGGTAGCACTCCTGTTTCATATTCAAGAGACTCTGGTTTCAAAACCAGGCTCAGAGACCGGGTATCATGCGAGAGGTCTTTCATAGTTCTTCGTAGTCCCTCTGGGAAAATGCTGCCATATTATGACAAATTACGCTAACGACTGCTTCCCTCCACAGCTTTTAAGTAATTACGCAATCATTCGACGCCATTTCTTCTGGGCTACAAGAGCGTCACAAAATAGACCACAAATAAATAAGAATGATAAGACGGTCTCCTTCCCAGTTCTCACCACTTTACATCTCATTCGACGCTAATGAAACTCTGCATTTGACGACAAAAGAATGTGTTTTCCGTGGGGTCCGTGCTTGAAATTATAAGAGTGCACGTTAAAGAGTACGAAGGAGTACGGAAGAGTGAAAAGGAGTATGAGGGAGTACAAGGGAGTTTCTTTGGAAGTTAGAGAAGCTCCAGTGGAATGTCCAGTTTGACGAAGCTGACAGTGTGCCAGATGTCAGATAGTGATTTGTGAACTGTTGTAACGGGTTATATAAATGTTCATTAAATTCGATCATGAAATTTAAAAACCTGCCTTATTATTCAGCACGTGACAATATAAATGCCAAAATATAACCATAATGTATTGGCATTTTCTGATAACAGCACACCTCTTATACAGTCAAACAATTTTATGATGGTATGTTACATGGAAGCAGTTAAAATACCTTGTAGTTACTATAGGATTCAGACGATGGTGTATAACACACTGATATATTGGGTTTTTGGACTTTATCCATCGTCCTGGTTTTTAAGATAACTAATAAAAACACGACGTTTCGGAAATTGGATCTGTTTCCGTCCTCAGGTGAAGGAAAACACCTATTCTGTTGGGTCCGTTAGAAAGAGTAGCCACAATCACTGGTCCAGTGACCCAACAGAATAGGTGTTTTCCTTCACCTGAGGACGGAAACAGATCCATTTTCCGAAACGTCGTGTTTTTATTAGTTATCTTAAAAACCAGGACGATGGATAAAGTCCAAAAACCCAATATATCAGTGTGTTATACACCATCGTCTGNAAATACCTTGTGTTTACGTAGACGGAGAAAGATACCGGCATATAAATTGTTTTAACTCAAGCGAAAATGCTTGTTATCGTATAACCGAAGAATCCGATCACCAAATCTCCTGGACTCAAGAGTCATTCGTGTCAAAGGAAATGTAATTATCATCGTGTCATCTGCTCGTCAAGCAGAATCGATCTCTCGCTGTAATAAATAACGCCACGGATGAGAGTCCCTACAGAAGTTAATCTGTGAGGAGTACTATGGTGTGCGGTGGCTATAGAAGCGGATAGAAATATCAGATATGGAGATATGAGGCCCCCGGAAAGTGATATGACCTATTCCTATTTAACCTCGAACGAATATTCCCAGAATGTAAGCAGCAACCACTTTTAGAACAACTTTTCCCGTGTTTGTGAAGCCTCGTGATATAAGTTTGCTCATTGTTCTTGTTGTTTAATTGGAGCAAGAAGTTAACAAGCCAGAGTTTACATTTAGACTTAATGCATCTGACAACAAGCAAACTCAACATAGCAGACTCACGTTTTTTTTTCTTCCCGGTTGTAACAGCGCCTAGTACAGTAAAATCGGTCAACCGTTCAGGCGTGAGAGTCCCTTGCTAATCCCGTCCAGTTAAACGCGGAGATTCATACTTCTGGCTGAATTAACATTCCAGTAGATTAACATATCACAGATGTTGGAAATGTTGTCTGTATTCAGGAGTTTGAAGCCTGACACCTGTTTCGTTGTTACTGGACGAAGTTGAAAATTAGCGTAGAAACGGCGGATGCTCCCTAAAGGTGGGAATACACGAGCGCGCCGCTGTTGTAATGCAACATAGAGCGAACGGGATTCGCGACTTATTCGCTCGTGTGTACGTGACTTTGAACACGCGCAGCGCACGCCTCAAATGCCGCGCAGCGATCCGGTTCCTGTCGGTTTTCCTGACGAACACAAAGGGATTCGTTGCCGCAGTGTGGTCGGGTTCGGTTGCCATTTGTCTCGTGAAGCACGCACGCCTCAAACATGGAGTGGTCAGAAGAAGATATTTTGGGGCCCATATAGGCATACAAATCATTCCCTGTACTGTGAAATCCCGGAGAAAATGATTATTATAAAAAGCAAAGCTTCCTCGTCTTCCATGGTCGTGTGGACGGCGAAGACAGAATGGAGCTGAGGTGCTCGCGGCTTGCGTGCCCCATTCAGATGGTTCGTTGCGTGCGCGTCGCCTGTTCGAGGTGCACCAAATCACTCCGCGCATCACTTGTGATGCCGCGTTACAGCCGCGGCGCGCTCGTGTATTCCCACCTTAAAGAAAAACTGGATAAAATCTCTGCTTAGACCTAAGGATTTTCCTCAAAAATCCCTCCTATACCTTGCACATTATGTCGCTATTTCACTTTTTAAATTTATGCTATTTCTGAAGAGAAAATTAACTTCTCTATCTATCTATCTATCTATCTATCTATCTATCTATCTATCTATCTATCTATCTATCTATCTATCTATCTATCTATCTATCTATCTATCTATCTACCCATCCATGACTATACAGCCCTTTGTTCGACCTTGGCCGATTTTCTGTTTCTTAATCTCTTTACACAGACGGTAGGACCCCTTGAACGGGGGATTAGCCCGTCATAAGGCCGCTACTTGCACAGGGGACGACACAAACTCAGAATAACGCCCACAGACGTCTATGTCTTAAGTGGGATTCGAACCCACGATCCCAGTGTTCGAGCAGGCGAAAAGAGTTCATGCCTTACACCGCGGCCGCTGTGATCGCCTAATGCCCGCACAATAGCGGATACAACCCAACAAGTTCTGTCATTAAACTTGATCGTTTTAAGAGATCTGTTACGATAAGAGTCTCAGTACTGTACGTCAGAAGATCGATATTTCGCCCGACCTGCATGTTGGCCGGCCTACTCACGATGAGACAGACCTGAGGAGCGTCAGTGTTTGATCAATTAATGGCAGGCTATCCATAGCGATTTTCAAAACGTCGTCAGTCTATGAACGAAGGCCGTGATTAATGTATCATAATCAGTGTTCTCCGCCGCCATTTTGGGTGTTTACTCTCGCGCTTTTACTGAGTGAAGATGTTTCTTTCAGTGTCTGTCATCTACTCAAACCTTCTCATATTTTCCCTGAGAGTATTCTTCGCTATTTCTTTTCATTTGTTTACAGCGCTTCATTCACCGAGCTTGTTAGTCGATTGGTAATGCGTTAGGATCTTATTCTTGGGGTCGCCTGTTCGGATATCGGCAAGGATACGGGCTATCCTGACTGAAGTTTCTCTTTGTTTTCTTCAGTTCCTCTAAGCTGATAGTGGGACAGTTCCTCGATTAGGCCACGGCTGAACCCTTCCAAATCCTTTCCAATTCATCATTCACTAGACCTAACATTCGGCGCTATACAGTCTAGATACTGACAGTATAATAAAGCAGCCTTGTAGGATTTGAGGTTCTTTCAGCTGTGGTTCGCTCCAGTGCTGACTCCTTACATTGCCGAATGCTTACACAGGATATATTTTGTAGTGTCGGTATGTTATTGTGGCGTATTGTCTCTATGCAGGAACTGTTGAGCCACAGAGGCCTCGGGTCACGCGCGCAACGGGAGAGTTACGGATTGTATTGGCGCGTTGCTAGGCGACAACTCTGTGAATGCGTGGATTGCGCAACAGGCTGTGCGAGTGACGTCACATACCCCAACTCATACCGTTGCAGCGCGACGCTCGTTAAACACGCCTGACAACAATACCTGATATCAGTTGCCGAGCAGCAATGTGTCGTCGTGGACTAAATTCAACTGTCAGTGGACAGAGTGATACATTGTGATTCTGTGAATGCAATTTTTTGGCTTCCATAAATTGTTAATTCTTTTTATATGCTGATTAATTATGAATTTTCTAGGATCCTCTGGCATGTACGTGTAGATTGCACTTAGTTCATTAGACATTAGTGTCCGTGTTTTAGACTGGACCTTCCTCATCATAATAAGCAATAAATTTTGAACATGTCCGCTCAGATAAGGATTTTAGGATGTGTATAGGTTATATCAGGGCCTTAATCACAGTGCCTCAACCTCAGTGCCGTTCACATTGTAGCCGGAATCACTGTCTCCATGATTTTGCCATACCTCTTACGTATATCCGAGGCGCCAGGTCTAAACCTGGCCTGTAATAGTTTGATGGTCAGCCAGTCTGAGCCTCGTTCCCCGTGATTATTACAGTCATGCCATCAGGAATCTCACGTCAGCAAACTGCACTGTACTTGTACATNNNCGTTGTTTCGGGTCTAACTAATTGCATGGAGGTGAGACCTCCTTGAGAAGCCGTGAGTTGTGCAGCTACCCAAGAAATCCCCAGCATTTTATGAAGCCCGAATGTTCATTGCCGTATTCACAAGAGCTCCCCCACTAGTCCTACTCTGAGCCAGATCAATCCGGTCCACACAACCCTATCCTATCTCTCTAAAAACATTTTAATATTATCCACCCACGTACGTCTTAGTGTTCCTGGTTGTGTCTTTTCTTCTGGCTTTCCCACCACTATCCTATATGCATTCCTCTTCTCCCACATTCGTGCTACATGCCCTACCCATCCTCATTGACTTGATCAGTCTAATTAGTGGCCGACAACCTTACCGCCATCTTTGAGCCGATTGTCTAGGTAATGTGGGATCCTCAACATCTCGCAACCCTATGGGCCTTCACGGCCTGTTACAGGGATAGCTTTACTTTTACTTACTTTACTTTGAGAAGAGTACAAGTTATGAAGCTCCTCATTATGCTGTTTTCTCCAACCTCCCATCATTTCATCTCTCTTCGGTCCAAATATTCTCCTCAACACCCTCTTCTCAAACACCCTCAGTCTATGTTCCTCCATTAATGTCAGAGACCAAGTTTCACACCCATACAGAACCAGAGGCAAAATTATAGTTTTGTATAATCTAATTTTTATGTTTTTGGACATCAAACGAGAAGACAAAAGCTTCTGGACTGAATGGTAGCAAGAATTACCCGAATTCAATCTCCTCTTAATTTCCTCATGAATCAGGGTTTGATTTGTTAATGTCGTTCCCAAATATCTGAACTGTGCCACATTATCAAAGGATCTGGTAGCTATTTTTTGTGTCATGATTCGTGTCTACGTTTTTTATGTCTTTCCCATTCTTCTCTTTCTTCGTTATCCTGATGTCTTCTACCACCATTTCGGCGTCGTTACAACGTACAAAATTTAATTATGCAGTAAAAAGTTCTAAGTAATAAATGACTCCCATAAGCGGCGCGGACTCTTCTGTTGTGCACGCGATAGGTGCAGTCGCCCGCTATGAGTTTCCTCCTCATACGTCAAGTTCCTCCTTCTGCGGAGGCTTGACAAGGAGTTCTGCGTCCAAGACACTCGACTAGTTCCTCGTCTTTAAATTTAAGGAGAATACGGAAAGAACGAAACTGCCTGAAGTTAATTTCTCGATCAGCAACCCTTGTGCTTAATGTCTGAAGATCTCTGTCTACGTTAGGCAAGTAATTATGAAGTCTAAAAAAGTTGTGTCGTTACCAGTAGATGAAGGGATGGACGTTTGTGACGTGTAGAGTTCTCATGGCCGTGACTACGAACTAGTTACTACGCTGCTAGCTTGGCTTATTTTTAAACCATGAAGATAGAAGTAGAATATTCCTCCCAATCATCGGTAAACCGTTACCATATTACAAGGCACCACACTCCAGAAAATAATGCCATCTTTAAGTATTCTATTTTAATATTTTGGGGGTTAGTTCTCACTCTGTTCTGGTATGTGAGGCCATGTAATTTCTGAGATAATGTTACCAACTTCTGCTGTGTCTTACGGGACAGTCAGCACCGTGACAACCTAAATCTTTATTTTGGGTACCGGGTTCAGACTGTGCAAGTAACCGTATTCTATATTGTCCCGGGACTTTGTTCAAGGGGGAGGGAGATGAGCGGATATT
Organism: Cryptotermes secundus; assembly: GCF_002891405.2. Lineage (NCBI taxonomy): Eukaryota > Metazoa > Arthropoda > Insecta > Blattodea > Kalotermitidae > Cryptotermes > Cryptotermes secundus. The sequence continues at coordinate 382,969 of NW_019733850.1, forward strand.
TCGGAAAAATAATTCGAAAAAAAAAGTATAGTTTATTGTTCATGTGTCAGATGTGCTCTGCATATAAGAAAATTTTGGCTCGTTCAAACCGGAATTTTTAATCTCTAAGTGGAATTTATCATAAAATGTCTTTATTCAGTCCCGGTAATTGTGGGGTAGATGTTGAAACCATACATCCCCGTCTCACTCTTCTAGAACTAATCACTTGTCCGTAATGTTCGATTGGTAGAAAATTTAAATTCCATTTCTTGCGTCTTTGTCATACGTAAATAAAATCGTTGAATAGGATAGCTCTCTACTAAACGATCTATCCAATCAGATCCTTATATTTCCTTACTATTTCCTGATATCGTCAGGGAAGGTGTAATATCTTTTTTAATGTTTTTAAATTAACCTCTACGTTTTCGAAGATTGATCTATGTAAGATCTGAGGTATTCACAGCGGTGACTGTGAAGAATGCCGTCTTCCGGGGTGTGGCGCCGTGTAGAAATTGTATGAACAGACCTTTCCGAGGAAATTATAGCCTCCTTCTTCAGGGTTAAAGAAATCCGCGAGCGAGGAACCAGCTTGAGCAGGTTCGAAAAAGCCGTCCACTAGTCCTTATCCTGAGTCAGATCGAGCCAGTCCTTACCATCCCATCCTATCTCTCTAAGATCCAGTTTAATATTGTCCACCTCCCTACGTTTTGGTCTTCCTAGTGGTCTCTTTCCTTCTGGCTTTCCCATCAATATCCTACGTGCATTCATTTCGCCCCATTCGTGCTACATACCCTGTCCATATCCTCCTTGACCACATCATTTCTAATTATACTCGGCGAAAAGTACAAACTTTTAAAACATTTAACGAGGTACAGGTTGTAAAAATTGTAGTTAAATACCATTTATAATTGCCTTGAAACTTTTTCTCCTACATCTTGTTTATAAATGTTCTTGTCAAGCGTCGAAAATAAAGTTTTGCTTGTACTTAGCTTCTGCACCCGCATTATAACTTACTGTTGCTAGTACAAAGCCTCTGCAGCGCTAAAAGTGTTCAAATATTTGCACCTCCGTCTATTCTTCGGGGCTTTACATATATCATTCTTCTATCGCAATGTACTTTCTGCGCTGGAGTAAATTTGATTTTTTTCTTATCTTTTCTACTTTACAGAGCCGCCAAAGTTTGTGCAGGCATTGGCCCATTTACATGACCTTGCTGTAGATGGAAAGATATACGAGTACATATTGTCATACGAGTAATAGAGAGTTTATCTCCTCTTTCGGATGAAAAGAAGATAAGGCACTTCTCTGATGCTCCGTATTTTGCTCCACTATCTCCACATACTACCATAGGTTTACGTTACTAGGTTACTAGGTTTTGGGATGTGTTTTGTTCTAAGTCACGTTTAAATTGCAGTTGAGTCCCTAACTTCAACCCCCATTTCTCCCAAATTAATGTTGATAGATTACACTCCTGTGTTCAGGCGACGATGTACGCGCCATCCTGCCCCCCCCCCCCTTCCTGAGAGATCTGTATGAACCGAGGTAAAATGCCACTGTTTTGAAGATGCCAGAGATTTTAAGAACTAAGAACTGTTTATTCCTTAATAGTTTCTTTTTAGTTTCCTGGAGTGATGTGATATTGAGTCTATTCGGTACGTTGGCCGCTAATTGGCATATTTTGTGAGCCCTCGATGATAGATGAGTGTGAAGCAGTTGGTGAGAATGAGAATTGGCAGGGGAAACCGAAGTACTAAGAAAAGAAACCTGCTCCAGTGTCACATTGTCCACCAAAAATCTCACATCAGTGCCTGAGTTTCGGCACGGTGTTCCCGAATTTATTGGCCCTGCGATAAGCGCCATATTTTCTAAAGGATATAAATTTATACTGTTGCTTTACAAACTGATTGAATAGAAACTCAGCTAACAGTAGGGCATAAGCTAGAATCAATGAATTTTATTTTCACTAATTGCTTATAGAAAAACACTAAGGAAATTCATGTACTCGTATGTAATGTGCAGTCACTTTCTCAGGCTGTGAGGTGCCGTTATCCTGTGCCTAGATAAGCACCACTCCATGAAGACAGGAGTGGAAGTGTAACTAGCCTCCGCACTAGATGCAGCGGGTTAGCTTCACTTCCGGTTGAAGTTCAGTCCCAGAGTCGGTCTGGATGAATTAAAGGAGGAAGACATCTCTTTCCTCTGCCGGAAATTGAGCCACGAATTCTCGATAATCCTCCACGTAGCCTAGTTTCTTCACCGATCGAGCCCCATGAAAATTATGAGGCAAATATTGTGTATTCTGCGATTCAAGAAATGTCCCACATTTTATAAAACGCAAAATTTGTTTGTAATGTTCGTGAGAGTTCAGTACTGCACCATTCTCCGAGATGCAGGAATCCATTTCAGATTCTCATACCCTATTAACTTATATATTTTTAATATTACCCTCGCATCTTCAACTAGGTTTATCAAGCTGTTTCTTCCTTTCTATTGCTTCTTTCGCAGAGCGTTTAGTCAAAATATTGTCAAGTATCCGGGGTTTGCGTGACTAATAAGATGGGTATTTGGATTTGATGATCAAATTTATTGGACATTTATACAACTGGTTACAACAGCTCACATATCACTGTCTGACACACGGCCATCTTCTGTCTGAACACTCCACTGGAGCTATTCTGACTCCCGACTGAACTCCGTTTTGCTCCTTTGTACTCCTTCAATTCTTCTTATTGTGCCCTCTTATAATATATCGGCACGTACCGCATGGAAAACACCTCTTGTCAAGAATGTGTGTTTGTGTCCTTTACTTAGCAATAGATGTTCTGCTGTTGAGAGCGTAAATTCTGGGATGTGTTTACCGAGCCGTTGTGTAGCAATGGACACATACATCACAATAGATTGAAGCTGATTCTTTTCATATACTTAAAATTCTGCTTCAGGTAATCATTTTTCTTTGTGAATATGAATAATTTAATTAGCCAATAAAGCTTAATACAATTACTCGTACTTCTAAATACTTCTGTGTGTTACTGTATACATGACTATTGGTTTGAATATTGTATTGAATATAGTCTCCGAAACGTCCTGTTTTACATAAAAACAGGACGATGGACAATGTCCAAAAATTCAATAAATCGACACAAACTTTTAGAAGTACTGTGTTAATCTTTTTTGGTATTGAACCGGTTGTAGTCCTCGTTCTTTACTTAAAGTGATCATTCTTAATATGGTATAGTCTACTACAGTCTTAAGTACGTAATTTCTTCCAACTGTAGTCTATTTATGTTTCACGCTTCAATCACGTAAGACATTTCTATGTAGCAAAATTTCGACTATCTTTCCGTACAGACAAATGTTTATAAGGTAAAAGTAAAGGTAAAATTGTCCCTCTGCTTAAATAAGCACCAGGCCATGAAGATGTATAGGGAATGTAGGTACAGCTGGAGCCCCCGGTACCCATTGGATATGAGGTTCGGTGGGCCCCAGAGCCAAAGAAACGAGGCAAATATCTCTCCAGCACACAAGTCACCCTATACCAGTGCCATTTCCCTCTGCCACTTCACCTCCATCTTTTTCTCTTCTTTTTCCAACAAAATTCCACTTTTCTGAGCGCCTTGTACGCTATCCTCACAGACGCCAACCGCGTCAAGAGTGTAAGTCTTATCCATCGTTTTATTTCACTGAGGTCAGTTGTTGCGTCAACGCTTCCTGGAATTCTGTTTTGTATATCATTCCACTGGATGTCAGCAAACCAGCGCTCCATTCCTCTTATGGATGAAATGAGAATTAAGAAATATATTTTGGTGGCAGGCTGAACAGGCAAGGAAGCGACAGAATTTAGGTTGCTGGATAAGAAGTTATCACAGTGGAGGTTACGAAGAGTTCTGGGACACAACCCCATGTAGTCCGTTGAAAATCAAGGGCGAATTTCAACACAGTACACGGCGTTATATCCCAGGAGATAGAACTCTTCAGAATTCAAATTTTCCGGATATCTCTCGGCCGATCACAGTGGCCGCGCGGTGTAAGGTATGAACTGTCTCACTCACTCGAACGCTGGGATCGTCGGTTCGAATTCCGCTAGGGCATGGATGTCTGTGAACGTTTATTCTGTGTTTGTGTTGTTCTGTGTGTAGGTAACGTCCTAGCGACTGGCTGATCCCCCGTCCAAGATGTCCTACCGACTGTGTATAGGATTAAGAATTTGAAAAAAAGGCCAAGGTCCAACAAAAGGACTGTAGAGCCACAGATATATAAATAGATGGACAGATAGACAGGCAGGCAGATACTTTTGTGTGCCCTCTAATGCGACCGCGTCAGGAAAGGGGGAACTGGCAAGAATTTCCTCCCATATACACGTGTATATAAGTGATTTTACGTTGAGATGAATGTTCCGAAATAATTAAATTTCGTATTACCGTAGCAATGAATTATCGAGCTTCAACCTTTTCCATGAATATTCGTTACGTAGCAGGTCCTGAACGAGCGAGCGGTCTTTTGCTTCAGTATGTCGCTTCTGTTCTGTAAATGCTGATATTTTCATGTGCATACGTGAAGAATTGTATACCGCGTAAAGAATATGATTTGGGATTGACTATTCGTGCGTGTTATTAGTGGGAGATGGTGTGATGACATACAGCACTGGAAAGGAATATGGGGGGAAAGCAGGGAAGTTAACAGTATGAAAGCTTGTACTCGTATAACAAGTGTTGAGACTTCCCATTCAGTTCTCAGTGGATGTTAAGCTAGTATTTATGTAGTACATTAGGTTAGTCAGAGTAGATTCACCTCCGAAATGGGTAAGCCTGAATATAAACCTACTGAACAGAATACAGATTAATATAATCCGCCTGCCGTTGTATATACGTATATATTGCAATCTGTATTTTAACATTTAGATGAAAATTTAAGTTAACTCAGTATTGTGAAATGGTTTACCGGAATCGCTTCATTCGCTTATCCGTTGTTACAGCGGCTTCCTGTGTTTGGGGCGAGAGAACGTGTCGGGGCAGAGGTCGGCCTCCCAAGATCGGGGATATCCCAAGGTAAGTACACATTAGGACATAGATGCTTGATGAGTTCCTGGCTATGCTTTGGACAGCTGATGACCGTTTAAAATCGTTTTTCATTTTTCTGAGGTCCATCGAAATTGAGAGTTTTGTACACTGATAGACTTCCATCGCCGTAGGATCCTCAGCTTCCGTGTTCACATCTTTGCTGACCTGCGACTGTCTCACAACTAACGCCTACTCTTCTAACAGCCGTCTCAAGACTCTCCCGCAAGTCAAAGTCAAAGTCACATTGCGACTGACGGCCAGTCAGTCAGTAAGTCTTGGTGTCGAGCACCCTCCTGGGGTTCATGACCAGATATTTATTATTGTTTGACAGTTACGGTCATGTTTTTTGTAGGGCGCCCTCTCTGACGAGAGGACGGGTCTGTCTTTTGTATATGCTGCTGGTCCTTGTCACCGCCGTCTTTCTCGGGTCCGAGTCCCTTGGTACTCGAGACCATATATTACTGTCTCAAATTTGAGACTTCCCTTTTTGTCGCCTCCTACGACTCGCAGGGTCACGGTGCAGGTATTCGACCCCGCCGCCACACAGATGACTCTCCCGTAAACAGAGCTGCTTCTCCTTAAATAGCCTAGGCACGGACAGAATTGAAAACACCTCTGCCAACTCTTGTCCTGTTGTTGCCTCACGTATCTATCGCACGAACCGCGTAGAGGACACCGCTTCTCAGTTACTCCAGTATTGCATGATACAAATATGTTTGCCTAACAACGGGAGTGTTTGCAGAACGGTTCCCTAGCAACGGTTGTTTCTGCTGGCTTCACAGTTCTTCTTGCCTTGAGTAATAATGCCACAATATATACATATTTCGATAGGACGTTAATGAAGTACAGTTTTCTTCGTGCTCAGTAAGAATGGCTTAAGTCAGAACTCAGTATGAAATTTATAAATTGACCGATGAGCTATGTGCAGATGAAATGTCGCTGTTTTCGAATTAAGGCATGAGAAACATTCATGTAATTATCGTTGAACAACGACTCGCGGTCATTAGTATCATCATTTCATATGAAGCATGGATTTTGTGGTTAAAACGATTTCTGTATAGTTGCATTTTTTTTCAAACACAAACACATTTCATCAAGAATATTTAACTTTAGTAATTCTGAAAATTCTGAAAAAGCATCTATATTTATACAAAGGCACTGACCTACATAAAACAAGAATACACCCTAAGCGGTTCTACTGTCTAGAGATACGCAAACTAGCCTATTGTATAGAGCAGAGTCATTCCTAAGAAGCTGATAGTTGCTCAGATAGTCAATAAATCCAGTCTCTTTTATAACATTCATACTATCCAATTAATTATTCATCAATTATCCCACCTCCGAAAGTGTATAGTATGCGATACTGGAAACGGAAACCCTAAATAAGTAAAATCTATTAAACCTGAAGTTTCATTTCCATATTCACCAGAATCCGCCACTGACTCTTACTCACTCACTCTTGGAGCTGAGCCCTTCTTGAGAAGCCGCAAATTCTGCAGCTACACAAGAATTTCCCTGCATTTTATGGAACCCGAAGGTTCATTACCGTGTTCACAAGAGCCCTCCACTGGTCCCTATCCTGAGCCAGATCAATCGAGTCCATACCACCCCATCCTATCTCTCTAAGATCGATTTTAATATTATCCACCCATCTACGTCGTGGTCTTCCTAGCAGCTCTCTCTTTCTGCCTTTCCCACCAATATCCTATATGCACTCCTCTTACTCCCATTCGTGCTACATGTCCTGCCAATCTCATCCTCCTTTACTCTCTCATTCTAATTATTCTTGGAGAAGAGTACAAGTTACGAAGCTCCTCATTATGCAGTTTTCTCCATTCTTCCATCGTCACTGATTCCTACTCTGATGGGGGGGATATATACACTCCACACCCTTGCAGTAATTTTAATATCCAGTTTAACATTATTCTTCCATCTATGCCTGTGTCTTGAAATGACTTCTTTTCTTCTGGATTTCCTCCAAAATATTCGTATGCGTTTCTCTTCTCCCCATGCACGCTACATAGCATAGAATACCGACTCAAGCATATTCTGTGCCGAAAATATAATTGGGGTTGCGTCATCTTCATATAATGGCGTAGATCTTTATATATATTATATTATATTCTAATTCCAAAACATGATGGGAACCAGAATTGAAATTTGAGAAATCTTGCTGAACACACGAGATTTTTCTTCCGTAAAATTGCCTACACAAGGTGTGACGTACATTCAGAGATGTTTTAGACAAAGGCTACCTTTCACTGCCGTTTGCTGCTGCCATCTTCCTTTCCAGTTTCTAACTAATATCAAGTAAGTGCTAAAACACCTGACGACGGAATATTAATTTTATACTCGTATATACGGAGAATTTGCATTCATAGTTCGACAGCTACATAATAGGCGATAATAGCAATATGCCATAGGCTGCCTTCTGAACAGAAATATCACATTGGTGTCACAAGCCTTTGTAGTACACGTGACGCGCAATAACCACGTAAACATAAAGGAAATTCAGTTTATGGTGATAAAGTGCAGTAAAATATAATATTAAGGGATTCTGTGGCTTCGTGGGATATCGTCTCTTGTGGCGAGACATGAAAACCCCTTCAAGTTGCTCAGATGGCCACGAAGTTACATCGGTTCCCCGCAGGGAAAGTCTAGTGAAAGCAAAAGTGCAATATGTCTCAAATTCAGCATCATATGACGTACAGCCTCTTCACACAAACTTTTACGGGTTCAACAATATAAAATTATACATACATATTGTGACATGGCAGCTGAAATGCTGAAATAGTGGAGTCAGAAGAGAAGTCCGTTTGCTAGGTAACGGCCGATAAACCCGTCTCTTGGCAACGGTTAGGCACGCAACAATAGAGAAACTGTTGGAAGCGATGTTTTTTATGCGGTCTGTGCTGAGGTTATATAGCGATAGTCATTCGGAAATATTAGTCAGCAGAGAATGTGAAGACATTTGGAGCCATGGGGTCGTTGCGAGATAGTTGCCAGCCCATACCGACGTGAACAGAAGAAAACATTATTGGAATCCGCTACCAGACTTAGTGTATGTTGTAGTGATTTGTAAATTGTGTGAATTAACGACAGCGCTCTAATTCTTTGTAGTTACGAGTTGTAAGTTGTCAATAAATCTAATCAGCAATCCAAACCCCGTGTCTGATCACTAATACATTGCAGTATAGTGTATAGTCACTCTTTTAATGACTATAGACGGGGTTTGCATTGATGACCTGATTTATTGGACTGTTTGATACAGCGCATGACTACATTTTGCAGTAAGCTGTTTCACGCACGCGCACACACACACACTAGTGCCCACAATCACGTCTTCGCTGCCGTAGCTTGGTAGCGGTTTCAACGGCGGTTGTTCCCATTCCTCTGGGTTCCCGAACCGGCCTCAGATATCAGCTTCTATTCAGTGCCTGACTTCCAAACTGAACTGTCTAAGCTCTAACCTTGCCCTTGCTTTTAACATATCGGCACGGACCATGTAGAAAACACCGTTTCTCTGTTTCATGCATATCTATTGCCACGGAAACGTGTTTACCTAGCCGTTCCATAGCGACGACCGTCTATTCTTATTAAGACTCCTCCGCCTAGCAACGGACGTTGTTCCGTTTGTTTCGGGGACAGCGCCCAGAAACGAATGTTGTTTCAGAGCAGTTTGTTAGCAACGGCTGTTTCTTTGTCCCCATAATTCTTGCTTTGAGCAAAAATGCTACAATATTAAAAAAAAAATGAGAAACTAATAAACCGCGAAATTTGAGGTTATAACTGCGACGAGTTCCATGATTACGGTCTTCTTGTATGTGGCTCCATTTAGCGTGGTAGATAGGTTTCAAAATTTCTGAGGAACGTGTTGCCTATATTTTAGGGGTAGACAATTCTCTCGACACTGAAATGGAACAGGTTTATATTCCGTAGGTCCTCGTGTCGAATTTCGGCCCTGACTGAAGTATTTTTTGTCTTTCCTCAGATCTTCCTCGGAAATACTGGGATAGTACCTCGGTTAGGCCACAACTTTCTTCCAAATGGTGCCAATTCATTACACACCGGTCATTCTACCGTTTATATGCTACACAACCAGATTTGGTAACAGTCGTAAAATAAACCACAAAGTTGGCCCTGAAGATGGATCAGTAGATTCCTTCGAAACGTTAATATATATCCATCAGAATACATGGCTTCTCATCACACGAGACCGTTGTCTTATCTTAAGAAAATCAGCAGCAAATATCAATCCTATTCACTTTTGTCGGCTTGGTATTCCTCTTAGGTGTTCATTTTATGAACTTTTTGCAAAGCTCACATAAAGGTTAAATGATATTTACTTGAGTCCTAATCGTGTCATAGAAAAGGATAACAAATCTTACCGCTAGCGTATAAAGTAAACTTAAGTAAGGCTGACAGGCGAGCGGTGAAAAGAAGACATTTCCACGTGAACGTGCTGGGATGTCCCTAGGGACAACTACAGCCTGCCGTATATCGTGCTTAACAGAGCACACAAGAGTACAGCGTGATTTAAAAGCTAAGTCTCGACTCCTCTGCACATAGTTGGTCACAAGTCCAACTTTGTAGCATTTGAGGTTCTCACAGTTGTGGTTATGAAGTGTTCTATCTTCTGAGATATAATGCCATATACTCGTAGCCTGCTGACAGGCACTACATGGCTTTATATTCCTATCAGTGAAGAACAACAGTGTTTTATATGCGTTGTTCTACAGGCAGTCTTCCTTCGTCAGCCATTTTATGAAAACTTGCGCATGAGCAGGATCAGCGCGACACTAGCGCGCTCGGGAAGAGTAAGAACTAATCTCCATGATTTACTGTTTTACAGAACATCGTTCATTGAATTGGTTGAATATTTAATGCTAAATACTGGACCATTTTATGCGCCACTTTGTAGGATTTGAGTGGGCTTCTCCCAGTGATAGTTATGAACATTTCTATGTTCTTGGATATAACGCCGTGTAGTCTATTGAAGGTCAACTGACAAAGAAACCAACGTAAAACAGGTAGCAAGAACAGCAAACTTTGTTTGCTACGCTCTTCACGCTGGTTTCTTCCTCGTCTTATTCTTCGACCCTGAAGATAGAGGCGAAATCTTACTTCGAAACATCGGTTGACTTTTAACGAACTGCGTGGCGTTATATCCCAGAAAATATTTCATTCCAATAATTCACAGTTTCTTTAAACCTGTAGTTCATTTAGAGAAATTGTCAGTAACTCAGACTGTACAGAATCTAATGGTTGGACGGTGGTAAATATTAAATTGGAAGGGACATGAAAAGAAGTGGTCGTGGCCTAATTTAAGCTGCTATCGCTGAATTTACAGGAACATGTAGTGGGAATTATTTATAATAGATTACATCATTTTATGTTGAATTTGAATTTATAGTAGTTTTGTCTAAGTTCTGTCTTCTGGGACATAAGGCTGCGTAGTCCTATGAAAGTCAACCGACATTTCGGAGGAAGATTTCGTCTTTTTCTTCAGCGTTGAGGAGTAAGCCAAGCAAGAAATCATCATGAAGCGCTTATTTAAATTTAATCAATTATCCTGAATTGCACGCTGTTAAAGAACTGAGTAAAATGGGCAAAACCTCGGTCACGGCCCTCGATGTCCCGGCAAAGTTCCGAGCCGACCAGCTTCCGAATACAAGTTAGGAGTCAGATCGCTCAGGTCACGCCGTTCCGTGCCCTGAATATCAAACTCATGTTTTATATTGGAGATCGTTGTCTTTTGGGACGTGAAGTCACGTGCTCTTGTAGATCGTTACTGACATATTGGCGGAAATTACTGTGTCAGTCTTCAGGTTACTGGCACGGAAGGAAGTGAGAAACCGTGCCATTGTCTCTGTGCCTCTGTAAGGACATAAATATAGAAAGTAGCTTCATTTTCTTGAGTCGAAGAATTTCGAATCTATGCTGAAGATGGAAGTTGTTCACACCTACGAAACGTCGGTAAATATCTAGCATATTATACTATATCATATCATATACGACAGTAATTTTCATGATCACTCACATGTTTGATATTGTCTATTGTTTGAGGAGTATTTAATGTGAAGGTTTTCTTTAAAAAACGTCCTCGATGCTTCAAGCTAACACAGCCATTGTCAGAATACAACGTGGCTGTGATGCTAATTTTCATAGATACGGTAAAGAAGTGCTTGCGAAATAAGTATGCTGTATCGAGCAAGTTAGATCAAGCCTCCACTCTTTCTCTTTTGTCTAGTGGTCAGCGTTCCTGGCTACAGATCCAGAGGCCTGGGTTCTATTCCCGGTGCTACCAGATATTTTTCTGAGAAGTAGTGGGTCTGGAACGGGATACACTCAGCCTCGTGAAGATAATTGAGGAGCTATTTCAAGGAAAACCGAAATTAACGTCCGTGGGGATCCGTTGCGCTGACCACGCGACACCCTCTATCCGCTAAAGTTGGCACTAACTTCGCCGACAAGCGGAAGTCGCTCGGTCGGCATAGTTCGTTTGCGGACTAAAACCGCGGAGTTTGCTTGTTTGTTTGTTTATACTTCTTCTCTCAGACGAATCTACGATACGGATTTTGTTTGAATAGTTTTCATACTCGTAGGTTGGCGTGTCGAGAATTGCTGAGTTAGTAAGGGTCACCGAATTGTGAAATTACACGCAAATCGCAGGACAAAGTGGTGGAAAAAGTCTCGAATCTCCATAGCTGAATTAACCCTAGCATGACCGGAACCGGATGCTGCTTAGGCGACGAAATTTTCTTGCTTCTTTCGATCATATTATATTTAAGCATCCTGTTGCACTATACACTTCTATATGTAATAATACAAATGCCGTCCTGAATGCAACAGTTTAGTTGGTTGTAGATCTTTGTCTTTTCTTCCTCTACACTACATGTTTCGGCCGTAATTGGCCATCATCAGGTGTATTTTTCACTACGTAGCTGTCACACTGCACACAGTCCAAAATCTAAAACATTAGCCTGTCAGTTTTGTTTTAAAATCTCGCCAACACACCCTCGTCAATTTGATTTTAGAATTACAGTTTAAAATTTAAAATTTCTAAAATTTAAAGTTTTAAATACCAGGGACACCTGCTCTTGTCTACATATGCTGCTGAGGCTATTTCTTGTTTCCAGCAGCGTTCACGTATTATTCTGTGCAGGCTCCCTGTGTGTGTGTCGCTGCTCATCTTTAATACTTTTCTTTCCTTCTTTCGATCAGTTAACAAGCATTTCGGTTGTCATCTGCTCAGAACATCAGAAACTACGTTCAGTAATAAGCGAAGAAGCATCTCTCTCTCTCTCTCTCTCTCTTTCCGTTTGTTTATCTATTACGTTTCACATCTTATTCTATCATTCGTAACTCAGTCCTATCAAGTCGCAAGTTTAAGAATATGTAGAATTATAACTTCACCTCCAATCTGGTCTAAAGAATGAACTGTCTTCGCCCGCTGGAACACTAGGATCATGTGTTCGAATCCCACTCGAGGCATGGGTTTCTGTGTTTGTATTGTTCTGTGAGTAGGTAGAATACTTGCGAAGGGCTGATTCTCCGTCCAAGGAGACCTATATACTGTGATTAAGAAGCTGAAAAGGCGACCAAGGCCCACAAGGGCTGCAGAGCCACTGAACCCCCAGCCTAGGTATTCTGGGATGGTGCTTAATTAAGCATAGGCATAACTTTTCCTTTTTTTATTTACCTTTTAGAACGTCTGTATAATGATTACGTCACAGGTTCCTTTTTTCATAAAAACGGTGCCTTTCAGGCTGTTGATACAGACTCGGTTAAAGGGAGTATGGTGCGCATTTCAAGCCTTTGAATTGCCAAAGCGGAAAGTCGGGGTTGTTGACTTTTCCGTTTTCGATGTTTTAATAACAACTTTTTTTTTTTCTTGAGACATCGAGCTCCGCATAAGAAGATACACTATTAGAAGTCTGAAACGGGAGTATGATGGTAGTAGCGGATGTCTGCGCAGATGGAAACCCATGAATGTCTGTAGCCCTGTGCTGAGTTTCATGTATGAGATACTAAACAACAGAACGTCGATTATATCAACTCACAAGTCTGCTGACAGAGAGAGCTACAATGTGTGATGTTGACATTGATGGCAGTGTATTTACTATTCATGAATATTTCCCTCTCTTTGGCATTCATGTGCCTGTTTGAAAAAAGAATGTGATTTTATTTAAACAGTCTGTTATTTTTCCAACAAAGCACAGTAAATTTCGTTAAAATATACATCCAGTAAAACATATTCTGCGTCTGGCAATGAATTGGAGTGCACGTGGGTATATCCATCATTGTATTAATTTCGCTGCCATTTTAGTGAAATGTCCCGAACAATTTCGTTAGCCCGTCAGGTTAAAGAAACATGCTAGGGCTATATATCGACGAATCAATGCAGTTTAAATCGCAGAAAATATTGCTGTGTCGATACAGACGAACATGTTTGTCTAACGAAGAATGCCGTCTTCTGGGATGTGACGCCGTGTAAATATTGTGTTAATTGACGTTTCAGAGGAACGTATCGCCTCCTTCTTCAGTGTACAATAAATCCGCGATCGAGGAACCAACGTGAGCAGGCGCCTTTAACCACGTCGGTTCACACAATATTTACACGACCCCACCTCCCAGAATACGGAATTGTTCATAGTCAGCGCCGTGAAAACCTAAGATATTATACGTGTATGCTTGTCTAATCTTAAGCTATAGATTCTTACACGTGAGGTGCTTGGATGGTTCTTCCGTGGATTCCCAAGGATCTTCCAGTAAAATTGTGGGGCCCTACATCGATTACAGTACGTCTGCACTCTTCTAAGTCCTTTTCAATTTATCATCATTTATCCATTCTGCCTTTTGACGCTATATGATGTAGCTAGTCCCGGCTCCGTGAAATAACTCCCGAAAATATGCACTCAGCACCCTTGATCCATAAGGTCATTAATTCTGTTTGGAATAAAGCAGAATTGCCTGATCAGTGGAAGGAGTGTGCTCTTATACCAATTCACGAGAAGGGCATAAAACTGAGTGTAGTAATTATCGTGGGGCGTCGCTACCATCAAATTCATACACAATTTTATTCAATATTCTTCTCTAAAGTTAAGTCCATACACAGATGAAATTATTGGGGATTATCAGTGTGGGTTTCGACGTAACAGATCAACTACTGATCAGATCATTTGCATTCGTCAGATACTGGAGAAAAAATGGGAGTACGATGAGACAGTATATCAGCTATTCGTAGACTTCAGGAAAGGGTATGGTTCAGTTAGGAGGGAAGTATTGTGTTGTACAATAATCTGATAGAGTTTGGGATACCATGAAACTAGCTAGGCTGATTAAAATGTCCGCATAGGTAAACATTTATCTGATAAATTTCCTACCCAGAATGGTCTAAAACAAGGAGATGCTTTATCGCCACTACTTTTCAACTTTGCTTTAGAATATGCCATTAGGAAGGTCGAAGGAAACCAGGTGGGACTGAAATTAAAGTGGACACATCAGGTGTTGGTCTATGCTGAAGATGTGGATCTACTGGGTGATTATATAGCTACCATAAAGAGAAACATAAACTTTAATTGACTGCATTAAGGTTGGTCTAGATATAAACAGAGAGAAAACTAAGTACATGTTGCTGCCTTTTCAGCAGAATGAGGGTCAAAATCACGACATAAAGACAGGAAACAGAGAATTGAGTCTCCCTGTGAGCTAGAAGCGGCATATATCGTCAGTGAGAAACTGTGCGCATTTCGAGACAGAAGCTAGTTCGGCATTAGCAGCGAGAGACTGCAAGAAGAGAACAGTGCGGTGACGTAACACTAGACAAACTGACAACAATATCTTAAGTGGCTGCTCCCAGTCGGGCTTTGACCGTTCTTAAACGAGGTAAACAATACATAAGGTACGTCATTAAATTTGAAACGTCCCTCTATGACATGGCCTTCTATGATATTATTTTTTCGAAAAGGAAATGAAATGGAATTTATGTCTTTCAGTTTAATTTATTAATTAGTGGCGATATTTAATGACGTAAGCTATCGAGAATGTGCTGCGTGGGTTGTGAGTACAAGGTGACCGGGCGAAAGAGCAGAGGTGGGTGTTATCCAGGATGGAGCGACGACTTGCTGGTGGTGAAGGAAGTTTCAATATTTTATGTAACTTTGCAGCTGTAATTTTTGCCGAAATGTTTCAAAACTTTTGGCATTCCGGGCCGCGTAATCTCGTAAGCTCAACTCGAACTTTGAACTCCAGCTGCGAAAACCTAGGAACAAGAAAAATATTGATTCTAAAGGGTTCCAACGATGGCGTTCAGAATAACTGGATTTTTGGACTTCATCCATCGTCCAGTATTCTACAATCTATAAAACAGCGTTTCGGAAATTGAATGTTTCCATCCTCAGGTGAGGGGGAAGACACCCAATCTCTTGGGTCATTTAGAAGGAAGTAACCTTAATCCATTGCGTCCCTCAGAAATAGTTAACCTCAGTCCATTGGGTCCCTTAGAAAGTACAGTAATTGAGGTTAGCTCTTTCTAAGGGACCCAGTGGACTGAGATCAGCTCTTTCTAAGGGACCCAGTGGATTGAGATCAGCTCTTTCTAAGGAACCCAGTGGACTGAGATTAGCTCTTTCTAAGGAACCCAATGGACTGAGATTAGCTCTTTCTAAGGAATCCAGTGGATTGAGATTAGCTCTTTCTAAGGGACCCACCAGAGTAGGTGTCTTTTCCCCTCACCTCACGACGGAAACAGTTTCTGAAACGTTTTGTTTTATAGCTTCTAGAATACCGGAAGGGGCAAAGTCCAAAACCCGAGTAATTCCGAAGAACAGTGATGTAAATTGTTCTTGCATAAAGATAATAACACGCGCTTCCATTTGTCTAATGCGAATTCGCTTATTCCTCGTTTCCCGCGGAACGCCGACCGGAAGCCACCGATCTGAACTCATTTCAGGATATGATTACATGTAACTGTCTCCTTTGAAGTTCGTGCTGCAACTGTACAGACCCTTGAGGGGGTCACAAAGAAAGGAAGACGCGATAGTGACGCCACTGTTGAGCACAAATGGAATCAGGAAGGTATGGATAAGAGGAACGGACTAAGGACTGTGTTATTGAACTTGTGCAAACATTGAAAGTAGTGCCTTAATGGCACAAGGAACATATAATATTGTTGCTGGTACACGCTGGGGGAATGATTAAAGGTGTTAATCAGAAGAAGTTTCGAATTTCGATTCTTGAAACGTAGTCCGTTACATTTACTGAATAAAAGAAGAATAGAGATCCCCTACTCCTCTAAACCTCTCACTGTGGAACAGAACTCTCCTTGAGAAGACAATAATGGCTCAGCTGATAAACAAAATTCCAACATGTAATGAAACCCGTAGATTCAGCTCCGCTTTCACAAGAGCCCGCTACTTGTCCCCATCCTAGCACAAATTAATCCAGTCCGAATCCTCTCTTCTCAGTTATTTAACGTCCATTTTAATATTGTGACATGTAGAGCCATTGCAAGGGAACGCCCACAATACACATACGCAACAATATGGGACATCCGTTGCTCGACAACGGATGTGTTTTCTGAGCTGTGGTCCGATCCGAGGCTATATAATAAGAAGCCAACAATAATCGTTCAAGTGAATAGATTGCCGTTGTAGCGGAAGCTACTAGAAATAAGGCATAATTTGCTGCTGTGAGCCTTGACTGAGAGGCCCTGTATATATTTTATATACATTTATTAACATGTTTAACATGTAAAATGTAAATATCCTTTACATTATGACAAATGACTTACAACTGCAGACAATGACTCTGATAAAAGACGGACCCGTCCTCTCGTCAGAGAGGGCGCCCCACAATAACAAGACCTTAACTGTCAAACGGTAAGAAATATCTGGTCATGAGCCCCAGACGGGGCTCGACACCAAGACTTACTGAGTGACTGACCGTCAGTCCCAATGTGACTTTGACTTTGAATTGACAGTTCAGATGAGAATAGAGAGAGATCAAACCGGATCAGAATTGAACAAGTTCGGCTGAAGGTTTATTGTGGATTATTGTAATTGATTGTGATTACGAGTGAGTGTACAAGAAGATGTTAATAAATCCGATCATCTAATCCAAGCCCCGTGTTATAAGTTACAATATTATACTTTCATCTATGTCTCTGTATTACTATCGGTGGCTTGCTTTCAGCTTTTCCCTTCAAAATGTGTTACGCACTTCTCCCCGTGCGTGTTACATGCCATGCCCATCATCCTAGTTAATGTTATGATACTAATAATATGTCCGGTCACGGTAGCCGAGTGGTCTAAGACATGTACTGTCTTCGCTCGCTTGGAAACCGGGATCGTGGGTTCGAATCCCACTCAGGGCATGGATGTTTAGTTTGTGTGTGTGCGTTTTTCTGTGTTTGTGTACAGGTAGAGGCCTTGCGACGAGCTGATCACCCGCCCAAGGAGTCCTACCGAATGTGTAAGATCTAGAAAAGCCGAAGTGAACGGAGAAGTTCATGGAGGTAGGCCTAGGTCCACCGGGGCTGTAGTGCCAACGGGGGAAAAAAAAAAGGATTATGTACAAAAATGAAAATCGTAATTATGCAATTTTTGAAAGCGCCTGTCAGCCTCTCTTCCTCTCATGTTCAGTCACTCTACCCAGCGCATTGCTCTCGGAGACTTCGCCTGTGTTATTCTATTAATGACTGAGAACAACATTGTTACGCTCGTACGAATTGAAAGTCTGAATTATTTTCTCGAAAATGAAGATTATTAGACACAAGTTTCAATATTCTAACCAAACAATCAACGAACTGTTGCAGTAACTAAAAACTCCCTGAGACAAGACTTCCCTTGAACAGTCGAGAGTTGTAAAAATAGTCAATATTTCTTTTTGTTTGCTTTGGGGTTCTCACGACGTTGCCTATGAAGATTATGGTCTTCTGAGTCGTAACTTCATATAGTTTGGAGATAAGCCGATGTTTCGGCGGAATATATCGCATCCATCTTCGGGGTCGAAGAGTAAACCGTTTCAAGAAGCCAGCATAATTATGCAGCAGACTGTACTCGCATTTCTCTTTACACTGTTCTTGTTACCCTTTTTTGGTTTGTTTAGGTCCCCAGTCCAGCTCCTCCCCACTTTATCCCCACCCTCTATTTATTCTTCTTTGAAGATGGAGAGAGATCATTTTCCAAAATGTTATTATAACTGCACTTTGTTACGGCCCTCGAAACAGCAGCCTAAAAAAGTAATTCATATTTGAGTTTTTCATGGCATTTGATTAGCCTATTTATATTTTGGTGCTGCGGTTTATGACACCGTGTAGTCTGGTTTATGATTATCTAGGTTTCAAAGGAACTCTCAATCTTCAGCCTTAATTTTAGCTGAATGCTTTGAAATATCGGCCGGACGCAACAACACTGATCTTACTTCGAGTTCCTTAGTATTAAATACAGTCACTGTGCCAGTCCTAACTTTTCAATCCTACAGTCTCTAAGGATTGACGTACCGTTGACATTAGAGCCCTTTATAACACATGCACGTACGTAAACCACTACAGTTTCTCTCTCCCCTCTCGATTCTGCCTCGTCAAGGCGAATTCTTTGAACAGGAATGGAAATTCGAAAGTTCAAAGCCGTGAAACACTAGTGAATTCAACGTCTGTGTAAAAGAAATGAAACACAAAACTAGGAAAGATGTGTACTCTCGGTTCACCCTAGAAGTGTTTTTCTTCTTCCTTTGCTGTATTTTAAGGTAATTTTCTCTTCTTTTATGGTTAACTTTACGACTCTGTCACTAGCTAGAATAAGGTGAAATTATCCCTGTAACAGACCTTAGAGGCCCATACGGTTGTGAGGTGTTGAGGCTCTCATATTTTCTAGATGGCGGTGAGGTTGTCAGCTGGCAGTCCTTTACCCCCAGGAATATTCCTTCTACTCATTTCTGTTAGAAGCTAAGTCGACCCCAGGGCCATAGTGCGTCTGGAAGGATTAGGTACTTTGAAACATAATCCATTTACCCCATCGGGAATCAAATCCACTACCTTCCGGCTCGTTGCATAGTGCAGCTAGATTATACGTATAGAGTCGAATAATAGGATGACTGACGAATGAAGAAGTGGGAAGTATCTAGAACTATTTATAGATTTTTTTTTTTCCTGGAAATTGTCCTGTGAGATTGAAGAAAGTCAGGAAACCTTTGCCCACACGAAGTGCAAGCCTAGAAGGGTGCCGCTAAGCCACCCTGCTCAATAACAATTCTGTATTCCAAGCAAAAGCGCACTTCAACGAAACAATTGAGAGAGATACCGTGGTGCTGTGGTATTTTCATCTTAGCTACGAATTGCTCCCTTAGAGACGGGCGCTCCAATTTAGAATTGCAGAGTATTTCAATTTCGATCTCGTTCCACCATACCACTAGAAAAATAGAGCAACAGTGGACTATGGGACATTCCTCTTTCATTCCATGGTTTGCGGAATCCTGCCTGAACAGTAACACGCATTTCCCTTGCTGTGTAACTACTGCGATACAGATGTTTCTGAACAGCCGTCTTTAACCTCATAATTAATGCATGTAGGATATTGGTGGGAAAGCCGGAAGGAAGGAAACCGCTGGGAAGAACAAAACTTAAGTGGGTGGGCAATATTAAAATGTATCTTGGAGAGATAGGATGGGATGGAATGGATTGGATTGATCTGGCTCAGGATAGGGACCAGTGGAGGGCTCTTGTGAACACGGTAATGAACCTTCGGGTTCCATAAAATGCTGGGAAGTTCTTCAGTAGCTGCACAATTGGCGGCTTCTCAAGAAGTGATTATTACGTATTTTATTGATGCGTGTTTAAAGCCGGAAGCCCCGATAAATACTTGCAAAGAATTTCCTTCTTATTGTCGCCATATCTGTCGGTTAATCCGTAGGCATATCCGCATTAACTCGAGAAAGCTGATCGAAATTTAATTCAATTTTTATACTGGAGAGTTTTTTAATTCGCTTAGTGGGAGGTGGAGTCCAACTGGGTCCACTCGGCACGGCGGCCACTGATTGGCCTATCGTAGCCTGCCCCGGGTGATTATGATGATGGAGAATTTGGTGGAATGAAGATTGGCAGGGGAAACCGAAGTACTCGGAGAAAACCCGCCTCAGCGTCACTTTGTCCACCATAAATCCCACTTGACCAGACCCCGAGATCGAACCCAGTCCGCCGCGGTGGGAAGCCATACTGGAGAGTTATTTTATACTTTATGGACATACTTCAGTTTAATTTAAATTCGGATACAAATAAAGTTTAAGGTACATTGAAACCTATATGCTTTTCTGCGCATGTCTGACGCGTAACTGGCGAAATATTTATCGGAGCGAAATATGTTTATAACGGCCATTACAGAAAACAAAACACACATGCAATGCCCAATGAACTTTTTCTCTAAGTTTTATAGGTTTCGAAACAATTTAATGGAAAGAACAAGAAATACAGAATTGTTTGCTTTAAACATTCGTTTCCTAACTTGAAACAATGACTCGCGTAATCCATACCTTGAGTAACCTTGCTTTATTGTCAGTACGTGTGCAGTAATTACCACTCTTCCTTGTGGGGCCACATTACCGTAGCGTCCTATTAATTCAAGCTCAGATGTTTTATATAACGACGCGCCAGTGGTTGGAATTGTAGCGTCTATGTGGGGCGAGAGTTTAGCGCCGGCGCCCGAGTTGTCAAGGCAACACGTCTGAGGTGAGACGCGCTTGCGTAGCGGGTTCGAGTCCCTGTAATTTAAACCACACGAGAGTTCAGTGTGAGGCCACAAAGCGCGGAAGCAGCACCTGCAGGCTCTCCTCTTGTTACTCCTTGCTATGAGAGGGTAGGAGCAGAACCGCATCGCAGAAGTCAACAGGTATGGCTACTGTAATTGCCTTAGTGTTCCTGTTAAACTGTGGTACAGTCGCTGTAGTTGTCTTAGCTGCTTTTGGTAAACGACCATTGTATTTGTCTAAATAATATTTTTAGACTTCAACAAGTACAGCCACTCTAGTTGTCATAGTTACCGTTGTTAGTTGGCCCCTGTATTTTTCTTGGTAACGTTTGTTAGACTTCGACAGGTATATCTAACTATACCAAAGTATGAAGAAGCCTACATTTAGGCAAAACCTCTGAATTTAAGGATTAACGGTTGGGAATTCATGATACTGTATTGGAAATAAAGGTAAAACTTGGCCGCGCCATAGCTCAAGCGGTTGGTCGCTGGCTCCCCACCTCGGCGGCCCGGGTTCGATCCCGGATCTGGTCAAGTGGGATTTGTGGTGGACAAAGTGGCGCTGGTTGCGACGAGCTGATCACTCGCCCAAGGAGTCCTACCGTATGTGTAAGATCTAGAAAAACCGAAGTGAGCGGAGTTCATGGAGGTAGGCCTAGGCCCACTGGGGCTGTAGTGCCAAGGAAAAAAAGTGGCGCTGGGGCAGGTTTTCTCCGAGTACTTCGGTTTCCCCTCCCAATCTTCATTCCACCAATTGCTCCACAATCACCCTCACCTATCATCTGGGGCTTGTACAATAGGCCAGAGGTGGCCGCAGTACAAGGGACTTAGTCCCACCCCACTAGCAATTAAAAAAAATAACATTTGACAATATTGCTTCGAATTCTAGTAACAACTCATTTCTCGTTTTAATTAATCAAACTGGAGACTACATTGTCATACACGCTGTCTGTACCATTCTACTGAAAGGCAGGTCGCACCCAAACAATTCCACGCCATTTTTTAATTACCCCTTTCGATATCAACACATTTGTAATTATTCTTCATTTTATTATGAATAATTTCCCGCTTCTGGGTCAGTGCTGTTTGCGATACGGGCAGAGGGACTTATTCTGGGAAATGAGCCTGAACTATATATAGTTATATTCTAAAAAAGAAAATGAGTGGCAATCGATATTACGGAGAAGCACGTGACACTTTCCAGTCGACAAAACAAATGACTGTGTATCTGGGTTATGTTTTTGGTGGGCTCACGTAATTTAGCCTGTGTTTAGGCTATAGTTGCAACAAAAGTCACAGACAGACAGACAGACAGAGTTTCTTAGATATGTCACAAGGATGATGGATAAAATTTACATATAACTGATTTTTCTCTTATGTAAGAAATTCGAATGAAATGTGCAGGATTTTAGGATCTCACATCGGTGGTTATCAAGAGTTCTATCTTCTTCAGCTTGCTACCTGCTTTCTCGACGATTTCTTTCATAGTTTATCTTTCGATCCTGGAGATAGAGGCGACATGTCCCTTCGAAACATCGGTTGAATTTTAACAGACTTCATGGCGTTATATCCCAGAAGCTAGAACTCTTGAAACTAAATGTGTACATTGGATTTCCGGTTCTCACAGCGGTGGCTCTGAAATGTTGTCTCTTTATGACTTATTAAAATCGAAGAGACTTCATAATAACACGTGCACCGAACATTTCTTGTGAAAAATGGCTTATAAGGGCGTATGGAGGAAAATTGTTAGAAATTCTTCTGTAAGAGTAGTCTTGTTGGCTTTGAGGTTTTTATTGTGGTGACTGTACAGGACAAAGACTTCTGGGCTGTAGCGTCGCATAAATCAGTAGAATAATGTAACATGGCGCTTGAAAACAAGAAAGCGGGACCAGGATAGGCGTTCATTGCTAGGCAACGATTCGGTAAACAGGTTCATGCAAAAATGAACATGCACGCAACAAAATAATTTCCGTTTCTATGCAACGGCAAGATGAACACATCTCTGTAGTAATAGAGGAATTGTTAGGAAATGCTGTTTTCTGTTGGATCCGCTCCGAGGCTATGTAACGGGCATCCAAGGCCGGATGAGGAAGAATTGAGGGAGTATTTTGAAATGGCAATCGAAAATAATTGAGAAGAAATGGCAAGGAAGTAATTAAATTGTGAGAAAAAGACTTATGTGTACTCCAGTTACAGTGAGACTTGTATAATTACCTTGTTGAAATCCGTTGCCAGGATACGACTAGTGAAGACTGAAAGCCTAGTGTGTGTATGTGTGTGTGTTTATCTGTGAACTGTAGAGTATGAAGATCAGCGATATCGATATCTTACTAGTAGTTACGAATTGATATAAATGCAATGGATCCAAACATCCAATACAATCCCCGTCTAATAGTCACACATCCCTATAAATCGTGTCAATATTACAGACCTTTGGTAGGAATATTCTGCCTCCATCTTCAGGGTGGTACAGTAGGCCAAGAAACAAGACAAAAGCAGCAAGCAGAGCGAACACAACTATTACCGAACAACCAACACAAAAATACCTATATAATCTCTTATAAGTGTAATCAGGACGAACAGAGAAGACCTCCTCATTGTGCGTTCACTCCGAATCTTAACTGGGAATAGTCTACCACAGAATCTAATAATAGGATAATTGTGTTGCATAGCGTTTTCCTCACAAATACAGGTAAAAACATTTCGCCTCTTCCTCACTTCACAGCTGTAGTCTTGGCAACGTGGCAGATCGAATAAGCAGTAAAGAGAACATTTTTTCCATCATTATTTATAATCCATGGCGAGTTGAATTGCTTCCATATTTCTCTTTTGTGTGCTTACAATTAGGGAGACCACGGCAGTTTTAATAAATAATGACATTTCTGTGGTGAGAATTGTACGCCATATTCTGGATCGCTTCGTTAACATTTCACGGCTTCATAGATCCTTCCTGTCACAAAAATGCTTGTTCAGCTGATCCATATTCATAGAGTGAAATACAAAGCGGGAGTTCCGTAAAATTAAATAAGTTTAATATCCTGCCGACCGTCATTCCATTTAACCAGTCCATAATTAATTTTTTTTAATTCGCTCAGTGGAGGGTGAAGTCCAACTGTGTCCACTCGGCACGGCGGCCACTGATTGGCCTATTGTACCTGCCCCGATGATGGCGAATTTGGTGGAATGAAGATTGGAAGGGGAAACCGAAGCACTCAGAGAAATCCCGCCGCAACGCCACTTTGTCCACCACAAATCCCACTTGACCAGACCCGTGCTCGAACCCGGGCCGCCGCGGTGGGAAGCCAGCGACTAACCGCTTGAGCTATGGCGCGGCCTTAACCAGTCCGTAACTGCTTGTGTTCATCTGAAACCCATCTGGCACAAATTATTCTGTATCGGAGTCGAACTGTGACAATCTTGCAGAGGAGAGATCGCGAAACATATGAAGCTCATCGGTAGTGAATCGTGTCTTGTCAGGAACGTGAGCACCGGCTGTCTCTTTGAGACCCTCTGTGATGACTGACGGGCGTCCCAATCACCCTTCATTGTGCAGGTCTCCCCTTCATTCATTAAAGAAACAACAACACTTATGAA
The DNA here is from genome assembly GCF_002891405.2 of Cryptotermes secundus. Lineage (NCBI taxonomy): Eukaryota > Metazoa > Arthropoda > Insecta > Blattodea > Kalotermitidae > Cryptotermes > Cryptotermes secundus. Next base: position 407,342 of record NW_019733850.1, read on the forward strand.
CACTCCTCTCTTTCGTGACACCTTCCCCACGCACTTCGACAAGTTGGCGATGTATTTCTGCAGGACGAATGTTTTTTGCGTTCGAAAATCGAATCACCGAACGCACATCGCATTCGGCCGAATTATTCATTGACATGTTCTTTATGAAGCACTGTGACAAGCAACCAATTCACTCAGTGGCTTGGCAAACACTGGGGAAGTGGCAGAGGGTCTGACGACAGCTCTCGACCTTCAAAAACCTACGGTCAATGACATGTGCGGGCAGAGAGCGCAGACCATTATTACTTGAAAAATTACATTCATAGATGGATGGATGCCGGTCACGGTAGCCAAGCGGTCTAAGGCGTGCACTGTCTTCGTTCGCTCGGAAGAAGGGGTCGTGGGTTGGAATTCCACTCAGGGCATGGATGTTTGTGTGCGTTTTTTTGTGTTTGTGTACAGGTAGAGGCCTTGCGACGAGCTGATCACCCGCCCAAGGAGTCCTACCGTATGTCTAAGATCTAGAAAAACCGAAGTGAACGGAGAAGTTCATGGAGGTAGGCCTAGGCCCACTGGGGCTGTAGTGCCAAGGAAAAATAAAATATGGATGGAAATAATTAATCAGACCGCATATATGAACCTGAATATTGACCTCCATAATTATGCGCATCGGTAAATATCTATACTCTACTTGTCCCTGTGCAAACAAATGAACATTGTGGCTGTACCAGCTTGTCCCACAGGGCTCTCTGCAGTAATAGAATGAAGATGTGCCTCTTTAAAAATTTGCAACATAAAATTTATTTTATTCTGGGGGCACATTCTCCGACACTGTCAGTAGCTAGACTATAGAGCGTCGGATGGTTAGGTGATAAAGGAATGATGATAACAGGGACAATCAGTCAAACAAAGGAAGCAAACCGCCAAGTAACCGTTTTTCTGTACCTTGTTGACGGGAATCAGTTTTTATCATGGTCATTAAAATCGGTGAAACCCGTTTATCAAACATCAGACAGCGTCGAGGTAATTATTTGCCCTTATATTTCTAAACTGCATCGAATTTCAAATGTTTATTCAGTATTAATAGACTGTCATTTGTCTCGTTCATAATCCGTGAGTTTATTTCTGAAGTTTGTATCGTCGAATGATTGATTGATTGATGGATAATGATTGGCAAAGGATTTCGAAAAAGCGGGATTAATATAATCTAAACAGTATTTCAAGATTTGCTTTGAGGGACCGAGGAGAAGTATTAAAGCCTTGGTCACGAAAACTGATGTCCCAGCCAACATTTGATTCTCAGTCGTCTTCTAAAGCGACATGTAAAGCCTTACAGCTAATCCAACCCATTCGATATTTGGATTTGTCCTTCGCCTGGGTTTATCTAGCTTCTTAAAACACAGTGGTACCTATACGTACCAACTGCATAATTATTAAGAAACCCATAATTATCCTTTCAGAATATTTATATTTGTGGGTTTCATGTTGTCATGTGTATGAGTGACAATAGACGGGGAATTGGATTGGTGACTCGAATTATTATTATAATAATAATAATAATAATAATAATTATTATTATTATTATTATTATTATTATTTATATCTCACTGTACAATAAGTTTATTGGTCTTAATATTATTACAGTGTGCTACATGTTTCGGCTTATAAAGCCATCATAAGGCAGTACACATTAAAGAATATTTATTGCTTCTGATACCGGTATTCCTTGTTCACGTGACAATTTTGGTGCAGTTTGTCTAGTATAATACATTTTCGAAAATTCCACCGTCAACATCAATGCACTTTGCAACTCGTGTGAGGTCATGGCGTGTTGCTCGTCTGTACAGTGTACAGTGAAATAGCTGCATCTCGGAAACCGTCTGGAATAGGGCTCATGTATATGTACACTTCTTTGCTTAGAATGACCGATAATATGACCTCAGAATATTAACCTTTCTCTCTGGGGCATTCTATATATTGTGTGGCAAAAACACAGTGTCTTAATGATAAGGCAGATGGTGCGTAAAACAACTATTTTGCTTTAAAGTGTTAAGTTATACCTTTATCTCCCTTCTTGCAGCCGTCCAAACTCCGTGGCATTGGAACTGGGTTTTACGTTTTCAAGACCACCCTGTGTGCCTACTCCTCGTCGGAAGAGATAAACATGAACCACGAAATCACTGGTAGTGTTAATCCAGATATTGTTATCAGAGAATTAAATGATAAGCCGATATCTCTATCTATCCCCGCATGTCGATCTGGTACAGATACATTTGTTTACAAAGGATCGAACCAAAGACCTAGTTGAAACAACTTCTCAGAAGCCTTCAGCATTATCAGTTACAGGTGACACGAACATGAAACTGTGAGTTATATATAGTTTCCCTGTAACAGTGCTTATTTTGTTGTGTGTGAGCGGGAGTTATGTTGGGAAAATGCCACTTTGAGACCCAGAAGTAGATGTTAGAATAATATTATCACGTTTACGGAGTTGTTCGCGACTTATAGAGAACCTTTGGACTGGGTGGCTGGATTTATTGACACCTTATACATTCAACTCGTAACCACAAGTAATACAGCGCTATCACTGATCTACACACTTTATAATTCACCGTCACAAACGCACTAGGGTTCTCAAGCATTCATTAGCCGTATTCTGGCAACGGATTTATAACAGTCTCGTTTTCCTTTCTTGCCATTTATTCTCAGTCACCTTCAACTGCCGACTCTAACAATTATTTCCAGCTCCTCCCAAGCTCATATCCGGGCAGGCTGGCCTCTCGAAATTGAAATAAATTTCTCTAAACCGAACTTTCTTTACAACCTCTTTGCTTAGACCCCGCAGAAAACACAGCATATGTATTGTTGGGAAGCCATGTTTACAGCGCCGTTGCATAACAACTGAAGTTACTCGATTGTTACTTGCGTGTTCGTTGCCACGGGAATGTGTTTACCGAGTCGTTGCCTAGAAATTCACGTCTACTCTGACTCCATTATTCCTGCTTTCGGGCGTCATGTGACTGTGCTAAAATGGGCAATTTGAGGATCTTAACAGAGGTAAGAATGAAGAGTACTATATTATTGCCCGATGGATGTTTGTTGACGATCCATAGGACCGTACTCTCCACGTTTTCATTGTGTAGTACAATATTATTACTTAATAATTTCCTTTTGATTGGTAACCACAGTTTTTAAATATATATGTAGTTCAGTAGAAGGTTTGGGTGCGTTTCGAATCCCCTTATCAGTGCTTCTCCAGTCACGTGATTGAACCTCTGTTCCTTAACCTGAGTGTCACTCCTACCTTAAAGTCACAGTTACTAAATGATGATGCTGACAAAGACAATAGTCGCGTGTTGGGCGAAAACTTATTGCTATTTAAATATACTAGTATATCCACAATGAAATACAACTTGTGAGATTTGAGATTGTCCCTTACTTGCCTTTCTCTTCGAACCTGGGGACCGAAGCAACACATTCCGTGGTTTACGATTTTCAAACCTTACATGCCACCAAAGGCGCACATGTTGAAGTTATTTAGCATTGTGCGGTATTACTTCTGTATGTAATGAAACTTTTTGAGTTACACTTTCATATATCTTAAGCAGTTTCTTATATTATCTTCTTTTTGAAAATTATATGCCACGAAAACCCCGAAACCAATTTAGAAACGCCCTGTATTATTTTATTACTTGATGTTTTAAACTCTGATTACTTAGCGGAGAGGTGTAGCGGCAGCAGTCCAGATTCTATTAAGGAGATCCTCTTTTGAATCTCAGCAGGGACACTGACTACTTTGACTGGTAGTTTTAGTCATTTTCCTTTCTCTCTAGGCAAATGCCATGTCACGACCGCCTCCTTCAAAATCCTTTAGAATTCATGTCATCCGACCATTCAACACTATAGAGTCTAGATAGAGTCAGCGTCATAAAATAAGCAGCATATATACACATTTATTTAGGGTAAAAAGCATTATAATATGGACTCAGTATCATATTTGCAAAACAAATATAGCACGTAGGGATAGACGTATTATTATTATTATTATTATTATTATTATTATTATTATTGCTAGTGGGGTGGGACTAAGTCCCTTGTACTGCGGCCACTTCTGGCCTATTGTACCAGCCCCAGATGTTAGGTGAGGGTGATTGTGGAGCAATTGGTGGAATGAAGATTGGTAGGGGAAGCCGAAGTACTCGGAGTAAACCTGCCCCAGCGCTACTTTGTCCACCACAAATCTCACTTGACCAGACCCGGGATCGAACCCGGGCCGCCGCGGTGGGAAGCCAGCGACTAACCGCTTGAGCTATGGCGCGGCCAATAGGGATAGACAACACCAATACCGATCACAGTGGCCGCGCTGTCTAAGTCATGAACTCTCTTCGCCCCCTCAAACACTTGGATCGTGGGTTAGAATATTTGTGCGTTTATTATGTTTTTGTATTGTTCTCTGTGTAGGTAGCGGCCTTGCGACGAGCTGATCCCCCTTCCAAGGATTCCTACCGACTGTGTATAGATTAAGAAATTGAAAAAGTAGCCAAGGTCTAACAAAGGACAGTATAGTCATACATTGTAGTATTAATTACAACACAAAATCAACCGATTTATATTCGACATTTGATTTACATTGAGTTTTTCTTTCACATCGCAACCATCAAGCGAATTTCTACGTCACGACTCGATCGGACTTGACAGGAGAAACATATAAACATATAACTCTTTCTCCTGAGTTTCCGCTTGCAAAATAGAACACACACTATAGGCTAATTCACCTAAATTCAATTTTTAAATTCAGTCCCTTCCTCACGTACAGCACCTGGCATATCCAATAGAAAGACCAGTCCTTGAATGTTGTTTGGGGGAATAATATCTTCTTATTCTGAGAATCGTATGAAGTACATAAATACACTACGCGGGGGAAAATCCGAAGCTTTTTAAGTTAAAGCAGACAGTGCCTTTAGCAGGAACTGTGCATTGAAGAGTTAGTGGGCTCGGTAGCTTCCTACAGTTCTTCCGTGGGAACACAAGGACAGTCTGAAATAAGTTCCCTTCCTATTATTTCCGTACATAATTTTCTCCTCGCCTGTTTTAATACTAGAAATGTATTTAGATGACAAAAAAGGTTAATTAATAATTCAAGAACTTACAACTGGGTTATTTATTATCACGTCATGCAGCAATGAATTAGTTATTTTCTGTTTCAGTACATATTCGGGTCTTGAGTGCATCCGTATCTCTGATGTGTTTTACTTCCTGTCAGTGACCATCTACTACTACCATCGTAATTTTCTTTTTGATTTACTAACAGACGCGATGCTTTTCGGTTCGTTAGAGGGTCATTTACAAAAAAAAAGTGACTTTGATTGTGATTGTGATTGTGGTTGTTGTAGTAATTATAAAGGACCGTAGAGAGTATATTGTGTTTGTTGTATGTGTTATACAAGTCGTGGTCTGTTCAGTGTACATGTGTACAGCTTGTCAAAGCAACTTTTCCCAATATCCGCTAGTAAGTACATAAAACTATTGATTTCCGTTAAACGTCGAACTTTGTTTGTTGTTTTTTTTTTGTTCATGTTCTATACCTTTGTGTTTAATCGTGTTGTGTTTTATTTCGTAGCCCGTTCTACGGAAAGAACTTTAGATCCTGGTTGGTTACACAAAGAATTATGAAGGCTGAAGCAATGTATGTGGTCAAAGACAGTTTCTGCATGATAAAGGCTTAGGTAAATACTGTAAATCTGTTTATATGCATAACTTTACCCCGTCTGTATCTCGGAATCACTCGTCCAAGGAGTCCTACCGACTGTGTAAAAATTGCGGTACTCAAGAAAAAGCCAGGGCCCAACAAAGGGCTGTAGATATACTCATGAATGCATGAATTAATATCTCAGAGTATATTACGCCGAATGGTAGGCTGATTAGTGAAAAGTGAAGTAGAAAATATTTGAACGGAAGCAGCCATAGCCTAATCGTGGTACTGTCCAGGAAATTTCGCTGGGGGACTGATGAAAACCACGATAAACCTCTGTACAGCCACCATCTCGGCCGATATTGAACCAAGGATGACCCGAATAAAATTGCAGAACTTTGCTGCCGCACCAATACGCTCGTGTGTGAATCATGTGTAAGTAAATATTCTATAACCTTGTGTATTGCATAATTTCTCGACGTCCCTGTCTATTCTGTTTTATAAGTATCAATTCAGTGATAACTAAGTAAAAGGTAAAGCGTTCCCTGTAACAGGCCGTGGAAGCCAATAGGGTTGTGAGACATCTAGGCTCCTACATTTTCTAGGCAATCGGCTCACAGATGGCGATGAGGTTGTCAGCCTTACGCGCCGGCCGCGCTTTACTCCCAGGAATATTCCTGGTACTCATTTCTGTTAGAGGCTGAATCGACCCCAGGGTCGTAGTGCGGATGGCAGGATTAGGTCAGTTGAAAAATTCAGTGACTACATCGGGAATTGAAACCGCGACATTTCAGCTTGTAGCATTGTGTCTCAACCAAAAACGTCACCGCGTGCCCCGTTAACTAACTACTTAAACTTAAGAAGAAATCTTTTAAGATGGATTTGAATTTCTGACAGCAGTAGCAATGAAGAGCTCCATCTTATGGGATACATTAAGCGGACTGTACGGCGTCACGTCACACTCTTGCAAGAATAGTGCGTGCTCTGCTCAATGAGGTTTAACTGTTCACGATACCTCAGAGAACATGGTGGCATATCTTCGAATGTCATAAAACGCAGGGAATTTCCTCCCCAGTGGACCGACTTGTATTTTCTCAAGATCAGTTCCTTCCGTGAAGTTTACCTGAAGAGTTTCCTCGTTCTTATAGCATCTCTAACAGAAATTTGTAAGACTTCACCCATTAGTTCCCCCTGTTTTTCGGTTTGTTTGTCTGTTCGCATGTAACATCTGTAGAGCGCTGAACTGATACTGAGGAAGTAGTTACTATAGGATTCTGACGATGGTGTATAACACATAGAGATACTGGGGAATTGCACTAAAATTGGCGACTCATTCTAGTTTAGTTAAAATCGGGAAACAACAACGGGCTGTTTTTATTACGATTCTTGTGTATTTCCGCGCGACTCCCAAGCGTGATTCGATAAATATAAGTATCAGAAAATATTTCCAGCAAAATTTATTGAGAAAGATGAAACACATTTTATGTCTGATAAGTTTTTTCTGAAGCATGCTGTTTCTGAGACAAACAAAAATGAGCGAACGTATCAAAATAATTATGCTATTAGTACGTCTTAACTTGTCGTGAATACATATACAACTACTGTAGTTGGGTCTACAAAATTGAGTTTAGGCCTTCAAGAGAGGTAACAGCCCTGATTGGCCCTGACGTACTTGGAGTTATCTATCAGGGTGAATTCTACTAGTGTTTTATAATATACAAATATGTTTAAAATTCTTTCCTACACATCTCTTACGACACTGCACCGCAGATGGGTTCACATGGCAAGACATGTGGAATTACGCTAAGTAAAAAACACCTAATGAATGACAAGGAGCCAGCAGAAACCCAGATGTTCGCAACCGACATGGCTTACTAGACGATGGTTTTATTAGCTGCTGACTGAAGAGTGAGGGAGGGATGACAAGTGCAGAAATGAGGTAGAACACGTGATACTCATTGTTGAGAGGCCATCGTTGCGTAAGAGAGCACGGGTCAGGTACAGTGGCGTAGTGCGTTGTGTGCAGTAGGTTGGCTGCTGACTGGAGAGCAAGGGGACTCAATGACGAGTGGAGAAATGACGTAGAATACGTGGCGCTAGCTGCCAAGTGGCGCACGCTGCAGCAGTTAGTAGGGACAGACACAGTGCGGTGTGTGCAGTAAGTTGGCTACTGACTGGAGAGCAAGGGGACTCAATGACGAGTGGAGAAGTGAGGTAGAACACGCGGCGAACCCTGCATCAGTTATTAGGGACAGACACAATGCGTTGTGTGCAGTAAGTTGGCTGCTGACTGGAGGGCAAGGGGACTCAATGACGAGTGGAGAAATGAGGTAGAACACGTGGCGCACGCTGCATCAGTTATTAGGGACAGACGCAGTGCCTTGTGTGCAGTAAGTTGGCTGCCGACTACGAAGTGTGAGGGTCATTAGCTAGTGCAGAACTGAAGTATAACAGATGGTGCCAGTTGTGAGAAAGCCTTAGATGCAGCAGTTAGCAAGGGATAACCACGGTGACGTAGTCTGTTGTGTGCAGTAAGTCTCCCCTGATATCTGGCTCCTAATTGTAATTGTATCCCAACGGGATAAGTTGTGTTTGTCACGAATAGGCGGAGGCAACCTGTTTCAGGGAAATGTTTGTACCAATATACAAAATTACACGGCGTCACATTCCTGCGTCTTTCCGAGAGACTCTGAACTATCATATGCCTTACCATGGTCACATGAGCCAGCCAGTCTTTGCCTTCTATTACATACAGTAGTCTCCGCGCATTCACTGTAAAACATGACATTATAGCACCCAGTTCATTCCCTCATCAATGACACTTCAACACTTTGTTGGGCCTTGGCTTCTTCTTCAGTTCTGTAATCTTATTTTTACATACATTGTAAGACTCCTTAGACGAGAGATCAGTCCGTCGCAAAGCAACTGCCGACACATAGGACAACACGCACACAGACATCCAAGTCTTGATTGGGATTCGAACCCACGATCCCACTGTTCTAGAGGGCGAAGACGGTTCATGCCTTAGAACGCCGTCCACTGTGATCGGCTATAATACCCAATATTGGGATATATATATTTGGACAGACGGACTTGAAATTCAGGTTTCGAGAAATTAAGCTAAATAAGCAACTTTCACGAAAGTTATAATAGATGACAAAGAGACTGTTGAAGGTAACTGTCTTCTGGGATATAACTCCGTGAAGTCCGTTGAAAGTCAACCGACATTTCGGAGGAATATATCACCTCCATGTTCAGGGTAGAATAAGCCGAGCAAGATACCAGCGTGAAAGCAGGTGGAAATCCCACAGAAAGACTGCTGTTGGCTGATCAGACTAGCAACAGAATGAATACTACGCAATCAACTTTTGCAGTGTGTACTCGGCAACTGTGTCACGTATTATTATTCTGATTTTACTGTAGTGACATCGAGCCATGTTTCAAATGTAACTCAACAGTTTCTAATGAGATGTAGGCCTGTATTTTAATTATCTGTCCTTAAAATATCTTCCTTCTTCTATTTCTTTCTTTAAATAAAAGCTTTATCTTGGATCTGAGTTTCTGGGAGCCGTGGCTGTGAAGAGTATTGTCTTCTGTGATGTAATGGCATGTTGCCTGATTGAATTTTTCCGACGTTTCGGACGAACGTACAGCTTCTTACGTCAAGGCCAAATATGTGCTAAGTAAGGAACAAGCGGAATCAGTTTGCTGTTTCCTCCTTGCTAGTTTTTTGATTAACATAGTCTAGACCCCGAAGATGGAAGCAGTACCTACCTCCGAAACGTCGACGAATTTCTACTGGGTTACATGATATTGCATACCGAAAGTTCAGTACTCTAAATAATTAAGTTCAGTTGCAGTTTTAGTGGACAGATAAGTCGACTGATTTTTAATCTGTGCCATATATTTGTATTGCTTTAACTATGTGTTAAGAAACATAATCTTCGTAGTTAGTGGCTGAAATGTATCACCCTGGCTTGTGCAACCTCCAGCGCATAGATAACAGTGGAGATATAATCCCATATCTTCCCATATTATCATAGACTAAGCCCTCGGAATTAAGTTGATTATTTTATCTTAACACTGAATATCAGTAATATACAAGGTGCGACAACTTAATTCCCGGAATGGCCCTCCGAAAGCAAGGGGACTCAATGACGAGTGGAGAAATGAGGTAGAACACGTGGTGCTAGCTGCCAAGTGGCGCACGCTGCATCAGATAGTAGGTGACTGACAGTGCGTTGTGTGCAGTAAGTTGGCTGCTGACTGGAGTGTAATGGGACTAGGGGCTGGCAATGCATAACCTCGATCACTGCACACCATACCTCACGTTCCTCGTTACAAACCACAGTTTTTACATATAATGTTGTAAATGTGTCAATAGTTTGGTCTGTGACGTGTAATATCTTTGCTGTTTATGTATCAGTGAAGAGTACTCTTTATGACCAGAGATATGTGCGTTCTGCGTTGTTCATTAGCTTTGCAACGATAGTTTGAAATCTGCGAGAATATAACATCCAGATTAAAAGGGATATGAAATGTAAAGTATGTAATTTAATTACAATTTTCCCTTAACCGCCCAAGTTGGCTCAAGCGATAACGTATTTTATTTGTAATCGGTAGGTGCCCTCTTCGAATCTCGGCCGGTATACAGACAGTTATGACTAAGGTTTTTTTCTGATTTTCTTCAGTCCCTCCAAGCAAATAGAGGGACATTGTTATAAATAAATCAGGGACGCTTACTTCCACATCCTTTCAGACTCTTTATTCACTGTCGTCCCATCTCTAGATGCTATAGAATATGAGCAACTGAAAGCGTCAGTAATTGAACTACATAAAGCTGTTGGCCTATTGTACCAGCCCCAGATGATAGATGATGAATGTGAAGCAATCGGTGGAATGAGAATCGGTAGGGGAAACCGAAATATTCGGAGAAAACCTGCCCCATTTCCACTTGGTCCACCACAAATCCCATATGATCTGACCGGGCCACCGGGGAGGGAAGCCAGCGACTAACTGCCTGAACTATGGCACGACTTGAAGGCACACACACACACACACACTTGTGTCTCGTGTAGGATTCGATCCCATGATCGCAATGCTAGAGCGCTATACCTCATGTCTACCGTGATCGGTAGCTTCAGTTTCTGTATCTTAAAATATCATGTTCACTTAACCACATCAAAATAATTCCTTAAAAACTGGAAAATATATTAAGAGTTTAAGTTTATTGTTTCCTCGCTTTCTCGCTGTTAGCTGTCTGTACGGTCTCAGCTTATCGTAGCCCAAGCTGCAGAGACAAAGCAAAATCCATTTGTGTAATGAAATGTAAACAGAACGAAATGGGGTTACTGCACCCACAAAGTTCAAAGTATGACACAAATCAATATCTGCTCCTCGATCTGTCATGTGACATGTACATTGGTCTTCAGATGTCTCTGTTGTTTTACAAGCACACCTACGTTCTATTTAAGGTGATGAGTTTGGTTGTGTGCATTCGATTTAAATCACATAATGTGATAACAAGTGCAGTGCTAAGGTTATTATTATGGCTCTACAGCCCTTTGCTGGGCCTTAGCCGCTTTCTCAGTTTCTGGATCCTATACACAGTCGGTAGGACTCCTTGGATGTGGGATCAGGCCGTCGTAACGTGCCTACCTACAAACTGTGCGCATAGCATAACTTTTGCGTTTCCTGTCTTCTTTGTTTAATTATATCTAAAGCTCTAAGCGTTGCTGAAAATGTGCCTCCGAAATTAAATAATGGTGCGTTTTATTCTACAAAGTTTGTTCGGAACGCCTTCTCGGTTCGGTAAATATCTAGAGAATTACGCTCAGGATACTCACATACCTGCACGTAGGTCTACATGGAAACTGCCCTTTATTTCCTTCTCCGATTTTAACCTAGACACGGACGTGTCGACAAATATTAGTACAACTCTTCGATATGAGATTTCATAAAAATCCATGTAATGGTTTTCTGGTTTTTGCAGGCGGAAAGACACGCTTGGAGAAACTAACGAATGGATTCTTGCGTCTGTTATTGGGAACGCTGCAAAAACAGTTATACCTATCTTTTAAATTAAGAATTTTCATATTTAGTGGCTCTGGTGATCATTTATTTGAAATAAAAATATATTGCTCTCAATGCAAACACACTTAATACGTCATAAAAGTTTTCTTTTGTCGTTAATTGAGCTCAACNGCGGACCCCCACGGTCGAAGCCAGCGACTAACCGCTTGAGCTATGGCGCTGCCAAAATATTAAATAAAACCTGTATGTTTTAATCTTATGAGTACTTCTTTGATATACAGGCTGTAATCAAGCTACTGGAGCCATATCCTAACACACCATAAATATTCGGTGGCAGAAGAACCTCAAATCCCAAGTCAGCAATTGTTATCACCTCTGTTTTATTCCCCAGGTCTCCCCACTTTGCAAATCATGGGGATAGAGAATGCTGAGTGTAGCTCCATTTAATTTATTTTGTTAGACGATAAAACAAATTTGTGAGTGGGCGATCGTTAAATCGTGATTGGTTACTGATCCTGCAGCATTAACCCGAGTTTAAGGAGTACTGTATCTTGCTGTACAGTCGTTGCATCTTCTCAAGAGACCTAGGAGAAATTCCCCTTTCATAAAAACCAACTTTAAAATATTGGTTTTGGTAACTTATACGTTAGGCCGCGCCATAGATCAAGCGGTTAATCGCTGACTTCCCACCGCGGCGGCCCGGGTTCGATCCCGGGTCTGGTCAAATGGGATTTGTGCTGGAAAAAATGGCGCTGGGGCGAGTTTTTCTGCGAGTACTTCGGCTTCCCTTGCCAATCCTCATTCCACCAAATTCTCCATCATCATAATCACCCGGGGTAGGTTACAATAGGCCAATCAGTGGCCGCCGTGCCGAGTGGACCCAGTTGGACTCCACCCCCCACTAAGCGATTTAAAGGAAAAACTTATACGTTAGGATTTTTAGTAAAAACAAAATTGCATTGTGTTATATCTTATGTAATAAATGCGAGTGAACAAAACGGTGAGTGAATTGAGGATTGCCAACTCATGTATTCTGACACGCACTGACATAATAAAACATTTTTTTATTATGCTTATTTACAACCTACATCATTTTAGAGTATTGGGTAAATGTGTTGTAGGTGGTTGGCTTGCGAGGGAAACATCCAGTGATGTTTCTCCTACATGTAGTCTAATTTATTGATTGGTGATGTCCTGGGGCCATGTTCTGTTCAGTCTTCTTGTCATTGGACCGTTGGTGTGTATCACTTCTGTTAATTCGTTGTCACGGTTTACAGTTTGGTTTTTATACCTTTCAGCCATTCTTAGTATTTCATTTTTGACGAAGGGTATCTTTAGGTCGTTTTGGAGTGTAAGGTTGCTCACATACCGTGGCGCGTCTGCAATTGCCCTCAGTGTTTTTGATTGGTATCTCTGAATAAGATTGACAGTCGACAGCTTTGCCCATCCCCAGAGTTGAAGACCATAGGACCAAATAGGTTTCAGTATAGCTTTGTATAGTAGTATTTTGTTAGTCATAGAGACCTTCGAGTACTAAAACATGACAACTTTTACTGAACTCTAAGAAAAACGTGTTTGTACAGGATTTGAAGTTCTCACACCGGTGGTTATGAAGAGTTCTACTCTCTGGGATATAACGCTGTATTTTCTTTTCTTCCTACTTTGGAACATAGAGCTAATTTCTCAGTTTCATGATCATTTTTACAGACGGTAGGACTCCTTGGGCGTGTGATGAGTCTGTCACAAGGCTTCCACTTAAATAAAGGACAATACAAACACAGAATAAACGCATACACACACAAAACATCCATGCCTTGTGTGGGATTCCAACCCACGATCCCGCCTTCCGAGCGAGCAGAAGACAGTACATGCCTCAGACCGCTCGGCTACCGTGACCGGTATAACGTCATATAGTCAACCGACATTTCGGAGGAACATGTCACCTCCTGCTGCGTGTTTCACGCTGCTTTCTTACTTGGTTTATTCTTGGACCTTGAGTAAGGACGAAATGTATATCGCTCCAGAATTTCGGTTGACTGTCAACGGATTACACGTTGATATAGTCCAGAAGATATACCTCGGTATGTTTATATTCCTATATTTATATTGCTTATTTAGTTTTCAGCATATATGCTTCGGTGTTTGTCTCAAACATCTGTAAGTGCACCTCGTAACTTTAGTATGTAATTTTACGGAAGGAAGTTCCTTAACGAGACTTCAAGTATGGAGATTTTGGTTCCCAACGCAGAATCAACTAACTTGATAATACTGACGTAACGACCCACAGCACTGCCTGGTGATGATGGGCCCTAAAACATGTAGGCGCTAACCGATCGTTATACAAGGTCATTATAGACTAAGTGTTTCGATTCTCGGTTAATCTATCTCCGATAGAGGCTTTAATACCTCGCTATCTCCTCAGATTACTTAGATGAGGAACATATACTCAAGCTGATGTATTTCAAGTCCTCCGGGAGGGACTTTAAGCCGTGGGTCCCGTGTCGTAGCTTTACGGCACGTAAAAGAACCTCATATCTCCAAAGGAGGTCACTGAGCCAAAATTGCGGACGTTTCCCGCCCAACAGCAGTCTCTAATACCTCTGGTAGATGGAGGAAGCATTATAGATACTTCTCAGCCAGTAGAGCCGGTCTCGCTAGCTGGGCGGGACTGATGGTAAGCACCAGTACCGGTAGGATATAGAGACTGGTAGAAATCATAGAGGGAAGCACAATGGACCACTACAGGTCTAAGTGAATGGGGAAACCCACCCTCTCTAATAACTAACTAACTAATCGTACATTACCGTATTTTATTGCATTTATGTCATTATTATAATTTTCACGTGTATGGGCGACTTATAAGACGGGGGTTGGATTGGGTAATTGTATTGATAACTCCTTGTACGTGGTACAATCGCTCGTAATCGCAGTAACTAAAATAAATCTTAAGCCGAACTCTTCTTCCATGGCTGCCGAGGACTCAGTTCTCATCTACAACTCTCTCAATTCTGACTCAATTCTTGGCAACTCAGTATTTGACACATTTCATTTTCTCCCGACTGGACACTCCACTGGGACTGTTCCGACTTCCAAATGAACTATCAGTCAAAGTCTTAGTTATGTTACGATCGACGGTCAGTCGGCCAGTCTGTCTTTGAATAAAACACCCGTCTGGGACTAAAGGCATCTGTATTGCTGTCAGACAGTTGCAGGTTTGTTGATGCGGGACGCTCTCTTTGACGAGAGGACTACTCTATGTTTTGCCAGAATCACAGTCAGCATTAATAAGTCTGTTGTCAGTATGTACAATTTACATTTTATATGTTATTAAATTTATTTTTATAGAACATACACAGGGCCTCTGTCAGTCCAGGCTCAGTACAGCAGATCATGCCCTATCATTAGTAGCTCCTGCCACAACAGCAGTCTAGTCACTTGAACGGTCGTATGCCTGACCGTCAAGTTGAACTGTCTGTTATTGTTGACTTCTCGTTATATAGCCTCAGGTCGGACCACAGCACAGAAAATACATCCATTGCGTAGCAGTGGATGTCTTGTATTGTTGCATATTCGCTAGAACGCGCTTACTGAGTCGTTGCTTAGCAATGGGTATATGCAAACTGATATAGAAAATACCTCTTGCAACAGCTGTTCAATTGTTGCGTGTATGCATTGCGGACGTTGCCTAGCAATGTGTATATGCGTCACAATATACAGATGTAGTTTTCCTTTGGAACATATTACAGTTACTGTCTGTCTAAAACTTCTGTGAGAATGCATCATAACTTGTGTAAACAACCTTGCGGAAGAGAAGCCCTGTGTTCTTAACAAGATCTCCGATTCGGAGATTTGGTGACCATCATATCTTATAAAATAGAATATGCTGATAATATTGCAGCATCCTGTTGCACTGTGTGATTAATTTTTTTTTAATTCCCATACTGGGGGGTGGAGTCCAGTTGGGTCTACTCGGCACGGCGGCCACTGATTGGCCTATTGTGCCTGCCCCGGGTGTAGATTGGCAGGGGAACCGAGGTACTCGGAGAAAACCTACCCAAGCACCATTTTGTCCACCACAAATCCCACTTGACCAGAACCGGGTTTAAACCCGGGCCGCCGCGGTGGGAAGCCAACGACTAACCGCCTGAGTTATGATGCGGCCTTTGTGCTATATAGAGCTGACTTTTCGTTCAACTTCTTGCCGTCTGTGTGCAACTTAGGTTAATATTTACTCATCATCTTCTCTTTGTAAGATTTAAGGCTTTCACGGCGGCGACTATGAAGAAAGCAGTCTTCTGGGATTTGGCACCGTGTATATGTGGTGTTAACCGACGTTTCGGAGGAACGTATCGCCTCCATCTTCAGGGTAGAAGAAAAAATATANCTTTGCTGTATATCACTACATGTTTCGCCCTAGTCGGCCATAATCAGGTGTACAGGTTGTGATGAGGGGACCGACTGCTCACTGTAATGCTGTTCTGTATTTTTATGTAATTACGTCGTACTAACTGCAGGTTACGAGGGTTAACACGCTGTTGTCATGTACGTGTTCGGCTTATCTGTATTATGTGATGGGTTATATTGGAGGTTTATAAGAAAAACATAACATCACAGAAGAGTAGCAGATTCCTGTACACCTGATGATCGTCACTGATGACAGAGAGAGAACTCCGAGAGAATACTGACCAACTTTACACATAGACGGCAAAAAAGTGGAACGCAAATTCAGAATGTATTAACTTTCAATCATTCAACAGTAATCTGTCAGACTACAGGTCCACAGTCTCTTCCAAAACAGTTCCTCCACTTGATGCGATCTAGAGCTTTCTCCTTCAAATGAGAATATCCTCTTCTGTCCCCAAGGTCATCCAGCATCTTCTTACGTCTTCTTCCTCGTCTTCTGGTCACCTCTATCCGCCTCTCTCTCGCATACATGGTATCTCTGTTTTTGGAAAGAGTCTATCCAGGAAAAGTGATAATGTGGTAGTTTTTCCATTTACTTTCCACATCGCAGTACAACAGCCGTTCAAACCACTCTGGTCACGCCTGTTGCTATACGAACTTGAACCATCTCGAGCATCATTTGCTCTGTGCTTCAAGTCGCTGCTGATGACGCTGCTTCCGGCATCAGTTTTTGGTTTTTGGTTAAAAATCGACGTCAGTCTCTGATGATGATGCAACTTCAAAGATGTATATAAATTTTTAAATTCACAATCTGATACTGACTGCAACGGCTCTCTTCCATTTCTGTGTGTGGCTGCGTAACTAAAGGCTCTGTTATTTGACCTGAACTCTAGGTTGTGCAGGAGAAGTAGGAAGTCTGGCAAGAAATAGGACGTTAGTGGTTGCAGCTGCATTGTAGAAGGGGTGGAGAAGGACCTGTTTAGTCCATTCACATCCTAGATCATTATCTCAATTGGTGGACTCAACTAAACCCACTGCGCACTCTGTTAGAACGGCTAGGAATAAAAAGACGAACAATAATCTCGTTTACATGGCTTGATCCTTCCATACCTGGCAGCTCTATTGATTTCCAATAAATACTTCCAACATGCCTTTATTTTATTCACATCAGCTCAACAGCTGTTACTTCATACACTCATGTTAACAATGGAATACTTGACGTGCGCTTTTCTCTGAGACATAACTTTCTAGATTTGTACTGAGGAGGTGCTTGGTTCGAATTCCGGCCAAGACTCCAGCTACTTTGATTGAGGTTTCATTCATTCATTCATCAGTAATGAAGGAGTGAATGAAACCTAGAAAGTTATGTCTTGAGGTTTATCGTGTTCTTTTTTCAGTTCCTCTGGGAAAATACGAGAACATTGGCTGAATTAGGCCACAAAAACTTCCTTACAAATCCCGTTCAATTTATCAATCATCAGTGATCCTACCATACAACGCTATCAGCGTCATTCAGTATCTCCGCACCGCAGACAGACAGACCCTCAATTGTGATGGATAGTTATGAGTCTTCGTTTAGGCTACACTTAATTATGTTAATTGTAGTGTCGCCGGTCACGGTAGCCGAGCGGTCTAAGGCATGCACTGTCTTCGCTCGCTCGGAAGCCGGGATTGTGGGTTCGAATCCCACTCAGGGCATGGATGTTTGTGTGCTTTTTTCTGTGTCTGTCTACAGGTAGAGGCCTTGCGACGAACTGATCACCCGCCCAAGGAATCCTACCGTATGTGTAAGATCTAGAAAAACCGAAGTGAACGGAGTTCATGGAGGTAGGCCTAGGCCCACTGGGGCTGTAGTGCTAATGTCATCAGTCTTCTTGTGACGCGTGTCAACTCTATATACGTGCTAAATGTGACGCCCACCTCATTCTCCTTGATTTTATATTCCCTATACATACACACGACCGATCAGTGGCCGCGCGGTCTAAGGCATGAACTGTCTTGACTCGTTTGAACGCTGGGATCGTGGGTTCGGATCCTACTCAAGGCATGGATGTCTGTTAGCGTTTATTTTATATTTGTTTTGTTCTCTGTATAGGTAGCGGCCTTGTGGCGGGGTGGTCCCCCGTCCAGGGAGTCCTACCGGTTGTCTATAGGATTAAGAAACTGAAAATCAGCCAAGGTCCAACAAAGGGCTGTAGATAGATGGATAGGTAGGTATGTAGGTACTCGTAGGTAGGTGAGTGGGTGGGTAGGTATGTAGGTACTCGTAGGTAGATGGGTGGGTGGGTAGGTATGTAGGTACTCGTAGGTAGATGGGTGGGTGGGTAGGTATGTAGGTACTCGTAGGTAGATGGGTGGGTAGGTATGTAGGTACTCG